>NC_051436.1:19588791-19685111 GCF_001649575.2 Kryptolebias marmoratus
TCGTCCGGTGGTGGTTGGACCTCTGGTTCGTCCATATATGGCTGGATTATTCCATCAATATCGCATTCAAATCTGCCCTCCCCGAATTCTTCATCGTCTAATCCTGATTCGGACAGGCCTCATCCTCAGATTCGAAATCAAATTCGCTGAAATCCGACGAGCTCGAGCTACTACATATACTACCGGTATCCATTTTGCCAGTGAGACAGTCATGGCGGTGCGCTTGGGACTCCCTTTGCTGACGTCATACACAAATGAGCCTCGTTTGCGTGTCCGAGACAATTGGCTCTATTATGTTTTCGGAAAGCCGTCGGAATGGTCTACAAAATTCAATTTTTTTACAGTTATTAGGTTGACTAATCTCCATCCGACGGCATGAACTTATTATTTGTTATAAAAAGAACCAGAAACGACGATTATATGATATTCAACAAAAGACGAGGTTTTTGCTCTTTAAATCTTTGTAATAAAAATTCTATTTTTCTTTCAGAAAGGCTGATCTATTTTAGACTAAAAAATGCAAATATTTCAAAAGGTGGCTTACCCAGCGTATGCACGTGGTGATGGTCCGGCCAAACCAGTCGCTGATGTTGAAAATCAAGAAGCAGCACACCGAGATAAAGAAGCGCTCTGAAGAAAGGAGGAAGAGGAGCATCAGTACGGGTTAGGAAGTCGCAGCGAGCACGTCCAGAATCAGTAAGGCGAAGTTCAGCCGTACCCCATCTTCCTGGGTACGACGTTTTGACATCTACAGTGACGGCGGGGAACACGGACAGAGTGACCGTGAACACGAAGGTCACACAGAAAGCCATCACCCAAATCTGAGAATCAAACAAAACACAACATGTTTTAATCCTTTATGTGTTTCATAAAGGCACATCACAAAACATCTGGGGGGGGGGTCCATTCATAAACTCTGATTTTACTGACTCTGAGAGGGGAAACTCAGTTCAGGTCAAGAAAGGCTGATAACATTGAGGCTGAGATAAGAGCGTGCTCGTGTGCAATACAAAGCCGTACCTCAGTTCACCATGGCAACGCAGAAAGAAAACAGTGTGGCCAATTCTGATTACCAAGTACACCAAGGCCGCAGCACAGCTGAATGGAAGACATGATGACGTCAAAGCTCAGTTAGGATCTTTAATCTAACTCAGAGCTTTCATTCATGATGACCGTTTTCAATAATGATTTGACTTTTTAGCATTTATATTACGAGTTAAATGATTAAAGGGGACCTATTATGCTTCCTTAAACAAGGCAGGATAGGTCTGTTGGCTATAAAAAACATGTTCGTTACATTTAATACACAAAATCATTCTCAGATATTGAAACCTGATCAGTTCTGCCTGTTTTGAGCTCATTTCAGAATGAGCGGTTTTAGGGCTACGTCACGACTATGCAAATAAGCTGCTGTTGGCCACGCACCCAACTCAGTGTCCCGTCTCAAAACATAAAAACTCACTGAAGGATTAAACACTGCGGATCTGACCCACATTTATATCATTATTAACTCAAACGCTGAGGATTCTGACTTTGGGATAGGAGCACTTAGCAGTTATCAACTGATATTTGTCGAGTCGGACAGCGGCAATCAGCGGTCCAAACCCAAAGTGTCCGGATGGCCGCCTGGTAAAGATCAGTCTTATTTTATTTTTTTTATGAACATGGTTCTAATGTTAGTTTAGACAAACCTGCCGTGACTTTAACAGAGACGTGTTTCTGGGACAGCTGAGCTGTTCAAACTACAACCTTCTTTGGCAATATGGCCGGGACATTACCATCAAAAATAAAATGAAGCCATGCAGCTTTGTTCTCTGTGACTGGGAGAACATGCATGGACTCATGTTCTATATTGCAGCCGACAACAGAACATTTTCCTTTTCCAGCAGACATTGTTCAGCAGTAAAACCAGCAGAACAAACCTGATGGTCTTCCTGTAATAAAGTGGGTGGAGCTCCACTTGGGGTGCTAGGGAACGGGTACTGTGATGTAAAAATCCCGAGGTTTTTGAAACCGGTCTTTTGGAGACAACAGAAATCATTTACTTATTGTCAAAAAACAGCTGGGTGGTTTTTTTGTGCTTGAACTGTTTCTAGAAGCAGTAGATACCTAAATGGAAGGACAAAAACATGCAAAAAGGGAATTTTGCATAATAGGTCCCCTTTAAAGAAATTAAATGGGCTATTTTCTCTCTCAAAAAAGCTTATTAGTCAAAATGACAATCTGGAAAAACGTGAAAGATGTGTCTGTAAAATGAGATTTATAAAACCATAAAGTGATTTTAACAGTTTATTCTTTAAATAATGTTTGGATTTATGAGCTTGTAAGGAAAACTTTTACATTTCTACCTGCCTCTGGACAGATGTTTTATATGTGTAGAATTTTTAACATAACACCAATTAATCTCTCACAAGATTTTTCTGTTATCGCCATCAGAATTATATTAGTCTCTCTAAGGCCATTAAAAACAGAGAAGGAAATTCCCAGACCCCAGAATCAGGAAAGTGAACCCAAAAAGATCTAATAATAAAACGCCAGTGAAGCTAGGAAAAACTGCAGCATATGTAGGCTTGTAAGGACTAAAAAAAGACCAAATTAATGTGAAATATAAACTCAGAGTTTTCACTAAGCCTGCTTCCTGGAATCCCCCCCTGATCTTATATAGAAGAGGCAGAATTACCTTTTTAAAGACCTCCAAGACTGAAGCCTTGTTTTGTCCCCTCTTCACCTGCTTGGTCCCTTCGGGGCTCGGGTTCATCTTATCAGCTTCATCGCTGAGTTTGGCTTCACGGTCCGTCGCTGATTGGCTAGCGTGACCGTTCAGCTTGCCGATTTCCACAACGCTGCCATCTGCAAACAGAAAGATCCGAAACTTTAACTTCTACTCAAAGGACAAGTTTCAAAAAACACATCTGGTTATTTGATTTGAGTAAGTGGATGGACCTCAGGGTTTCCCAGGGTAATGGAAACTGTGTGTGTGTGTGTGTGTGTGTGTAACCTAACAGACTCAATCTTTGTCTGAGTGTGTAATTGGATAAATGGAGAGTCAACAGATTTAATGGGATAATGTTTCACTGAATTGATTTGATTCAGACAGTGAGGCAAAGAACGGAGGAAAAAGCAAACAGACTCCTGTCCGATAAATGTTTGACGCTTTTTATCTCCCAGAGGAAGAAAAGACGTTTATTGCAGTCCTCTCTGAACACTCACCGTTCAGGAGCTTGTCTGTGGTTCCTTCCTCATACTTGCTGCTTCGGTTCAAGTAAAACTGAGCAAACTCCTACAAGGAAACACCACAAGAAACAAGACACGTTGACACATTTTCACAGTGCTGCCATTTAAAGCAGAAACCAGTTTAAAAACTCTTGATATTTTACATTAACTGATCCAAAGCTTTCTGAATGAAATATTAATTAGACTGCTTCTGTGTGTCTGTGTCAGTGATCAGGAGTTAGGACAGAAACATGCTTGTCCAGATTTGACCACGCTGCAGTACAAACCATCTAAAATGGCTCAAACCCAAAGCAGAAGAGGAAAAACAGGACAGACGGTTGTGTGCAAATACCAATTTAAAACCTTTGCGATCTGGGATGTTTTAAGACAGCAGTGATCTACTTAAGTCTTGGCTCTGTTTGGACTGGCTGTTAGCTCATTAATCCTCAAAATTAAACTTTTAAAATGTCTCCAAACTGAGGTTGTTCAGTTAGGGATGGGAGTTTTTAGGGCACTTCACATTTCATTACAATTCAGAAGACTGATGCATTTCAGTTATCCTGAAACTTAAAAGATTGTAGCCTATTTTACAGAAATAAACACTGATTTATGTATTTTCATGCCTAATATAGAGTCCACAATAACATATGTCAAAGATCCCTATCAATCACAGGCTGCTAACCAACAACTAGCATAGATGCTAACATAGGATTGAAAACTACATAGAAAAGCTAATGTGATTAGCATCATGTTTACCACTGAATAATACACAAATCAAATGTTTTCAAGTCATTACTAAAGACAGTTGTGTTGTGATAACTTCAACTGTTACTTACAGAGATAGTTTTCAGGGTTCAGCGAAGATAAAATGAAAAGCATGTAAAAATACACAGCCTTACTGTTTACACAAAGCTACGGTAACTTAAGGTGGAAGCACGGATTAATATTAACAAAATAGATTTTCAATATTTGTTGATGCGATGCATCTAAAAATGGATTTTAACCCTCACCCCTATTCTACAGCATATTAATTGTTCATAACATTTCTATAGAAGCCCACTTCAAAAGATTTGAACTATGGCTTTAACTAAGAGTAAGGTCCTGTAGCTGAGCTGAGGCTGAATGATGTGTGTGTAACACAGTCCTGCAGAGCAGGGCCTGACTGACCAGGCGACGCAGCAGCAGGTAGCTGAAGAGTGTGACCAGAGTGCCCACACATGGTGTGATGAAGTAGCCCAACGCTGCAGACTCAAAGTCCACTTCACCTGCATCACAAACACAGAGAGAAGGCAGAGAGCTCAGCAGGAGTCAGGATGAGAAACAACTGGACTGAGACTAGCTTGAATTAACAAGCTCTACATTCACTTTGTGTCCTCCGCTCCTTGGAAACTAAGAAGTAACACGTGGCTGCGTTTTGTGTGCGTGCGTGAGGCTCACTGGCTGTGGAGATCAACATGGCGATGGCGGCGAAGGTCCCCGCCAGCCCCTGGCCGCTCATGAAGATGGAGCTGTACTTCTGAGGCAGCAGACCCACCAGACCAAACGAGCTGCCCTGCAGCACGGCGCCGAACGCTGCGAGGAGGAGGACTCGATTTAACTGGAGAACAGAGGCTTCATTTCTGTCGCACACAGAGTCAAAGGGACTCACAGTTGATGAACCAGATAATAGCCATGCTGACAGAGAAGAAGGTGTCACAATCCATGGGTACTTTAACCAGCACTGCTGTGATGACGAAGAGCAGCAGGATAAAGATGAGGCTGCCGGCGATACGTACAGCCTCTGATATCCTGAAACACAACCCATCAACAGCCACATTTATGATTCAAACATTTACCATCTTCACCATGCAGCTAAAGTCCAATAACTGAACCCATCAGCTCAGAATCAGAACCAGCTCCTGGTATGGTCACTGACCTCTGATAAAGGAAGGAGTTGAGCAGGGTGAAGAGCAGCAGGGGCAGCTGTGACAGTAAGGTCATCCAGTTGTTGAAGTAGTACTCTTTGCGGACCGGCCCTGTGCCATTTCCTGTACTGTTGAACAACTCCGTATTGGAGTTATTGAGGCGATACTGGAAGTACTACAAAAGCAGAAGGAAGTTAAGTTTTTTCCACAGTTAAACTAGTACACTTACTGCCACAGTACATAATAAACTACACAATTTTACATTGAGGTAGCTGCTATCAGACACTTCAGTAATCAAGATTTCTATTGAGTGAGTAATCAGAGATACATGATGTGCTACATCAGTGCTTCCAATCTTTTGCTCTAAGACCTCAACCTATTTCTATATAAGGTGCTTTTGGACCACAGGGAACCACTTTAGTCCTTATAACTGCAATTACCAGTTTTTTTTTAAGTTCAGGCTTCACAGTAGGGGCTTTCTTGGCTCAATAAGGACTCTTGAGTAACAAAAGGGGAGGCGATTAGTCCATACATAAACATTTGTTAATTGGCTGAGCACCACCACCATTAATACAGCAAGGCCACCTGATTTTTCTAACCTCGTCAAACACAACATATTTTGATCCCATAAGATAAATCTTTTAAAAGATAAATCCAACACAATTTGAGTTTTTAAAGCCGGTCTACTGGTTACCAATTTATTGTCAGAAACCAATCATCAGAATGGATCTAAATGAATCCAGTTCTTAAATCGGCAGCAGTAAAAAGTCCTGAGTTTTATTTCCTGGAACTGAAGCTGAGGAATCGCTCTGATTGGCTGTAAAGTTTCAGATTATTCCTTTGTGGATAAAACATGATCAAAGCAGTCCAAAGGGCCGGGTCCCACTCGGCTCTTTGCTGACGTCTATTATAAAATGTTTTTTTTCATCCGAGTTGAGAAATGAATGAATGAATTCGCTCGATCACTGCCTGACCCAGTTAGCTACAGCGCTACCGTGCATCGTTTCTTTAACGGATTAGGAACACGTAGAGGATGATCAGGCTGTGAGCGGACAGGTGGCCTCGCTAAATAAAACTGCATTCACGCTGCTAAAAATGAAGCCACTTAAGTGTCACCAGTGTGTGTTATGATGTGCTATTCTTTGAACGTGTGCAGCACAAACTAGACTGATCTGCCTACTTGACTCTTGGCTCCTAGAACTCCTTCAAACTCCACTTCAACAATTAAACCAAAGACTCACAACACAAACTCCAGCTGTGGAGTCCTGCTTTGTTGATGGTGAATTTTATGTGCAGAGGTCGTGTATCATTTCAGCCCGTAGAAACATAAAAGTCCAACACTTTCTCCCTGTTTGACATTTACTCCAGTTTGAGCAGAATGCTTCAGGAAGCTGTGACTGTTTGCTTATAAAGACCGTTTGTAGTGATTTGTGTTTCAGTCTACAGTTTGTTATAAATGTTGACGTCACAGTGTTATGGTGAACTAATCTGACTCTGCAAAGGAACTGTATTTTTGTTTTTTATTAGTCCCAAACATTTAACCAGACAAGTAGACTAAAAATTGCAGAGTTTAGTTTGCTGGATGGATGGCAAAACATTCAATCTAGCTGTAAATGCTGTTTTTTTGTTTATATTTAGAAATGCACAACATAGACTGGGAGGTGTTATAAGCAGTTCTTTAGAAGGTGACGTACTGAAAGTCTAGAGATGTATTCACGCGTTTCTAATTTTTAAGGTGACCCTCTTTGTCAAAGATTAATGACGCATTATGTTTCCAATCCAGTCATATTCATGATTGTAGCTTGTAGCCTAACTGATGCCAATGCAGACACACTGAGGAGCGCTGTTCCAAAGAAATCCATCATCTTTCATCTTTTGCTTCACACAAATTCACTTTGGGTAGCACATTAGCAGCATCTGACTCCAACATTAAACCCACATCATCACCATCCGTTATCACTGCCTGCACGGCACGTTCAAACAAGTCATTGCTTTGGTTTGATCAGACCCCCGTAAATTAATCTTTTGGTTTAATCATACTTTTTGTCTCACTTCATTCTACGTGCTTTTTTTCATCTCCCCCGTAACTAATAGAAAATCCTACACTTGGCTGGATAATTCGAATTAGATGTTATCACATAATTTAAACTGTGCTGCGTTAAAGGGCTTGAGGTAAACATTTTCAGGCTGTGTTCTCTTTCATTTGGCAGCTGAAAACAGCTGACTTGAGCGTCAGTCGGTAAAGATAAGTGGCTGTACGGCTCTTGAGATGTGGAGAACCTGAACGTGGAAAATGTTGAAGCGCAGCTTGTGAACACGTGGTATCAAATCTGGTGGCTTTGTGGGAATAAGCAATTTCAGTTCCTATTTGTAACTATATTTTTCTTTTGCATTTTTTAAAATTTATTTATTTATTTTTTACCAGTGAAGCAGTCATGTAGAAATTCCATGGCAGCAGTGTTCCCAGGCCCAAAATAAAGAAAATGATTCCCACCAAACAGCCGCTGTAGATGGAAAATACAACAAGAGTCAAGGGAGATGTAAAAACAGGAAGTAAAAAAAAAAAAAAGACCTAGCACTTCTCAAAGGAAAGCACATCGCCGACCGCATTTCATGCCAGCGTGTCAGACCAAGATCAACTCATGATGAGAAGAGGCAGAGTTACAGTCGGTCAAAACTTGTGGCTGATGTTGTGCAGAATCTTGTGCGTGAGCGTACAAAATGTGTTAGCTCTGAGTGTGTGTTGTGAATGACTTATCTAGTACCACACCAAATTCTAGCTTTATATTTGTAAATCTGAATGAGTTACAGCTGTTGTTGCTTTCAAAGGTTTCTTAGCTGTGGCGAGCAACTTTCATAGAGTTGACTCTTAATGTTAACCAGTTGCACGTATATTCTGATATAGTTTTGATAAAATCCATCCAGTGGTTCAAGATATTTTGCTAACATGACGTAATAGAGCAATGAACACACACGTACACACAGACAAAAAACATTATTGTCCTTTTGCCTTCAGTGATAGGCGATAAAATAGTGGAATTCTGAGTTCTGAAGAAACCAAAATATTTTGAAATGTCAAATTATTCATCAGCAGCAAAACAGACTGCAGCTGAGAACAAAATATATTGTCGGTTTTGTGGCCGAGAGCAAAAAGTGAGAAGTGAAAGCTCAGAGTTTCACTCACCGGTCTCGAACGTCATCTGTTCGCCCCTTCATCTTGGTTCCGATTCTGCAGAAACTGCGAGGTCAACACGTCAGGAAAAAACAGAAAAACAAAACATCAAGTGCAGTCTTCTACCAAGTTGTTTCAACAGAGTAACTCAGGGTTGCGTTCTTTCAAGAGGCTGTGAAAAAGCTGGATATAAAACTGCCTACAGAGACGTGTCAGAATGAAAAACTAAACTTTTACAGTGTTATCTGAACTTAAACACCACAGAACTAAACTACCCAGGAGCTTGTTGTTTCATGTGTACAATGACAGGAATGGTAGGAGTATGTGTGTTCTGTTAAACCACTTACTGAGTAAAGACTCAACGATTTTTTTCTATTTTGGTCCGGACACTGGAGCCAGCAGCCTGAGGGTGGAGAAAAGGGGACTGAAAGTTTTTAAAACCCATGCACTGGGAAGAGCTGCAGATCTGATGTAGCTGCTCTGCTGCCTATGGAACCAGACTCACATTCAACAGGCTGAACTATAGTTCCTCTTAAAAACACAACTAATGCAGCTGTTTGTGGAGGATGTCACCAGACTAAACAGTGTTTTTCCCCTTAGACTCATCTGTTTTTACTGCCGTTTGTCGCCTACACTTCCTGTTTTGGAAAAAATAAATTAAATTAAATTAGCCAGCTGGTAATCCGTTTTCCATCAAAAACATGTGAGTCACAGAAAATTAAACGAGCATCTGCGTCATTCCCAGAACAGGTAAAACACACATAAGCACAGGGTTAACACCCTCGGTTCACACACCTCTGACTATCCTAATTCAGTGAGGAACGTACAGGAGAGCCTTCTGATCTTTGTTCTCAGCAGTCGGCTTTTAAAGCCAGGCCGTGAGCTCAGTGCAGTCAGAACTAACAGCGTGTTTAAACCAGCAGAGCTGAACTAATTACAAAGAGCCAGGTAATCATACACAGGGGGACAGGATGCAGACACAAAAGGTCGTATAAATTTATTAAAGAGGTAAGAAGCGGAAACTCGCTTCCATTAGTAGGAACTGCCTGCGGCTTTAAAAGTCCTCAAATAAAAACGTTGTTCTCCTGAACCTAATGGGAGGACAACCGGTAGACCAGGACCTGTTGGAGGATTAATTTTCCACGTTGTCCTCGCCGAGGGGCCGCTTTTGTTTGCTTTGTGTAGGTGACACTGCTCGTGACGACAAAGAAGACATATTATTGTGACCGTTTCAGGTCAGAGAGTCTCAAATGTCCCCTGGATCAACAGGAGTGTGAAATGGAAGCTACTTCACACATATTTAGGCCTTTTCTTAAAAAGCACCACTAAACCAGCACAAATCCTGACTAATCTGTGTTTTGAGCAGAAAACATGCTGGTTTTCAAGTCGTGGCCAATCAGAGAGACTCCCAAAGCACACACACACACACACACACACACACACACACACACACACACACACACACACAAACTATTCAAGTTGATGTATGTGAAGATAAGCAAGACAAGCCACATACCGTAGATAAGATTATCACATCCGTCTTATAAAGGTTGATTTTGTTCAACGTTACAAAGATCCCATGAAGAAAAGTTTAGACAAACAAAGTCTGCAGCCACTTTCCCCCAAATACATTTCTAATATCTTGGTGAGAGATGAAAATTCCAGTCTACAGATAATCTGTTTATTTAAAGGTTTCCTGCTGGACGTATCGATGCTTGATCTCTAACTGCTGTGATGTTACAGCAATCCTGGCTGTGGATAGTCATGAATACAAACTGTAAAATGTGAACGTAGTTGTTTAGTGTTAAACACTGAGGCCCTGGCAGACTTTATTTTCTGTGTTTATAACAAAAAGAAAGAAATTGTTCCCACAATTCAAGAAAAGCTTAAACGCCCAATCTGTGCCACAAAGTGGTAAAAATGTCAACATTAATGACATCATAGAATACAGGAAAAAAAAAAAAAAAAACCTTCTTGGCTTGGTTTTTTATTTTCTCAAATTGATAAGAGCTTACCATTTACATTTTCCTCTCAGTTATCAACCATTACAGCACAGGATCAAAGCTTAACGGTGACAGAAACAGGACGTAGAAAACCGGTAAAAAAACGACTCCATTGTTGGTTTGGTTTCCAGGACACAAAGTGACAGCTGGCATGCTCAGTCATCGTGTCTCAAAAACTCCCCGTCTCCTGCCCACGCAAAAAGTTTCTTTTGTAATTTTCTTATGCTTTTCTTCAGCAAATATAGAGAGGAGGTGCAGATGACGCTGAAAATCTCCTTTTTTAAAGAATATATGCAATGTAGGTTCAGCCTAAAGTCAATGTGGCAGCTTTTCCTTTTTTGCCACATATGCTGGTGTAAGTATAAACACCTACTACATAAATCGTGAACAAATAAAGAGCATGAAGAGCATCAAGAAAGTTGTGCGAGTCCTGCTGTTATCTTGACGCTGCTGGCAGAATAATACCTCGTTTAGTCATGCCTTGTTATTTTGTAGTTTGCTCAGTATCAAAGCACTCGTTCCGTACAGACCGTCACAACAAGCAACACCTGTGTGTTGTACCAACAACATGTCTGCAAAAAGAATCGACATCAAAAAACGAGCAGAGGTAGGTCTACAACACCAGCCTCTGTGGACAAACTGTACACAACTGGGACCATTTACGTAGTGTAGCATGAGACTGGAATGTTGATGCAACCTGTATGTGAGGTATATGTGACATTTCAAAGCTGCTGCATTCATGTCACACAGATATATGAACATGTGCAAAAATAAATCTGTTGTAAGCTGGCCTAGCTGGAGATCAAACTACATGTGCTAAAGTATCAGATATGTAAAGAGGTGATGCTGTGAAGTTACTTTCTTACAGCCATGTCTCTCAATAGGTCATAGAAAGGAGGCAAATACACAAAAGTGAAAAGTGTGACCAGAGGTGTAGGAACAATGAGCCAGTCAAGGTTGGTTATCAGAAACTCTCCATTCACTCCCTCGTTCAGCTACGAAAAGTACACAACAAATGTACATGTGGTCCATTTATTTAATGTGACTCAAAAGTCTACAAGTCAAACATGTAATGTTGGGAAGAGACGGGTCTTGAATGTACACAAAGTTGGGCAACATGCATCACTCGTCTTCAGTCCAGTTCAAATCTAGCAAATCGAGGGGAGAATAGAATAATCTCCCCCAAGATTTAAAATCATAATTAAAGGGTTCTGTATGGCTTTTTATTGAATGGGACAACCTCTGCAATTTTCAGACAGTTTATTTAGCCTGAATGTTGCCAGGAGGACATGAAGCTGCAGATAAAAAAGTCAAGGATACCTGAGTTGCTCCTGACAACACAAACACACTATCTGTGCCTCTTTTTCAGCATTTGCAAGAAATTATTTGTCTCCAGATACACAGAAAAGAAAAAGTCTTAGAAGTAATAAAACCTTTAATTTGAGGTATTTAACAAAACTGAACGTAAGCCAAGTATTCATTGTCTAACCCATGAAATCACATCTTCCTTTCTGGACTTTAATTTTGACAGTAATTGCTTTGCTTCTGCTTCCACAAATACACAAACACCCTCTGTCATCTGCCATCTGCACTGCGACACATTTTGTACAGCCTCTCTCTTTCAGCACATTCTGTCGAAATGTTTCGGCTTCAAATAAAATGCACATAAATGCAGTGAAAGCCGCACGCTGCCTGAAGGCCTTTTACATGCTGGGCCTGAATTTTAGGGGGTTTAAAAGTATTTAAACGAATGGCTTCTAACCAAATCGTTATATCTGCTCATTTCAACTCAAGTCACCTTCACATTTCAGATAACTATTGACCTGCTAAGTGACGCAAGTCTTTCAGTCAGTCTGGATGGATTTGTCTGTGTCCGAACACAGGATGGCTCAGTTGAAGCCATCTCTTTGTTGCCTCTGCTGAAAAAATCATTCATTCAAATCCTAACTCTCCAGTTCCACTGGAGCTCAGACGCACTGCATCATCATGAAAACACACACATGGTTGTAATAAATTTAGATTAATGAGCTTCAGTTACACTCTGGATGTTCTGAGAATTGCAGCAATAAATGGACTGTACTTATATGGCACTTTTCTCGCCGACCAGACCACTCAAAGCACTTTACAACAGCCCTCATTTCCCATCCACACATTCATACAGCACTGCTACATCTCTGCAAAGCTAACCTGAGTGAATCTTTCCATGGAGTCCAATCAGAGCTTTAGATCACATTCATCACTGATGGGACACGCATTGGAGGCAATGAGGGGTTCAGTGTCTTGCCCCGGGACACTTCAACATGTGACCGCTGCCAGGAATCGAACCTCAGACTCACTCATTGGAGGACGACTGCTCTAACCATGATGATGTTTCATACATCATCTTTTTTTTGGTGGATCCTCTGAAGCTCTGTAAATAAAATCTCCTGAGTACTTAACGAGGAAAAACCCTCGATATGTTGGAATGTCACAGCAGTTTGAGCGCAGGCCTCAGCGTGCAAATCATTTCCCTTTCATTTACACAACCGTTGCTCCTCGTTCTACAGATGGTTTGTCTGTTTATCAGACATTATTGCACTTAGTTATTGTACACAAGCATTCCTGAGGATAAATTCCCATTTCCTGCTGCAGCACTGCTTTGTTTCTATTCAGTGAGTGTTAAGCTGTCTTTTAGCAGTTAGGAACACCCTGTTCTTTAGTCTGCTTGTGCATGTCCTGATTGGTCTGTATCCTGTTTAATGGTAGGAGCTTAAACTCCTGGGTAAACGATGTCCTTCGTGTTTTTCTGCCCTTTTCAAAACAGCCATGTCTGTGGAGCATTTCGTCTGCTGGTAGTTTGGTGTCAGTAACTGCCTGGTGTGCTTCTCGGTTTCCTCGTGCGAGTTATCCATGTCCACAACTTTGTCACTTGAATTTTGAGCATGTTTAAGAAAAAAAAAAAAAAATTGGGATGCAATTTTGACTTCAAAATAGAGTCGTCAGGGGCACCTCTCAAATTTTTTTCTGGGGGTCTCTAACTCGTCTTAAGAGCTCTAGGGCTATACTTTGACTCCTGTGCAATGTTCGAGCCGATGATTAATAATGATTATTCAAAAACTGGTCCAAATCTGCTTATCTTCATTTTAAATGTGCACTCCAGCAGATTAAATCATAAACTTGGAGGTCAGGGTGAGTAAAAGTCAAGCCGAAGCAAGAACAGTGAGGGAAACAAAATAATGTGCACAGATTAGATTACAGTTTTGCGAGCTGCGAGAATGATAATAAACTGGGATTTTCTAAATCTGGCTCTGTGGCTTGCTGATCATTTGGTCACAATTCAGTGAGACTCAAGCAGAGGATTTGCCTCTTTTCTCACACTTATAACAATTTTGCGTCGCCAACCAGTCTCCAACAGTTGCTGCTCAGTGAGATACCACCTTATCTGCTGCCACTCAACTCATTCTCGCTTTGTAGCCCTTTTCACAAAACGGTCCAACAGCTGCTTTGGGACGGTCGTAAATGATTAATCAAGCCGGGCACTTTCTGCTAATGATGTGAGCTTTTAGACATGGCACCAGCACTACAGATCCACAGGAGGCACGGAGTGTAACTCAGCAGCATTGATGCACTACACTTAACGTGTGTTAGACGTCTCCCATTGTCCCACAGCTGGCTGGTCGCACCGACCCTCTGCCCTCCTCACTACATCACACACTCAGGCCGCCAGCTGACCCCGTTACAGCTCCGTCAGAGGTGTGACAGCAGCAGGTCGACTTCAGACCTCTCATAAATCATATGAAGACGTAAAACTAAAAGGATTCTCAGGTTCGGCTTGAAAGCGCTTGCCGGATCTCTCACACTGAACCCAAATGGAAAATTTTAGTCTCGTTTTAAATAATGTGTTTGCTGTGTTTATTAACGGATGCTAGGAAACCGTTGGCAAGTGTCCAATTACTTCTATGCTGATTACTCAAGGTTCTTGACAATAAAATATAAGCTCACTCACAGCTCCAGCCATTTAATTTGAATTGTTTCATTTTGACCAGAAGCCTTAAAGCATAAACCCAGAGGAGGAGGAAAGAGTAAAGATTTGTCAGCTTTAATAATAAACAGCTTTCAGTGAACAGAGACTGTTTATTTTAGTCTCTGTCACAGCATGGGGTCTTTAATAATCCAAACAGAGAACCATTTTATCTGATGATTGCAGTCATGTTAGTAACACAGTGAATCCTGAAGATTAAGCAGCAGTGTTGTTAAAAAGTGAAGCAGCACATTGGTAAATTGGATCCCATAATATCTTGGTTCAATAGGTCTAACTACATGTTCTGCAGTAGCAGGTTAACACTAAACTGTGTCAGGAACTATCTGTAAATAGGAAGTTGTTGGGTTTCGACACAACTTGAGTTACAGATCCTGTCTTTGTCAGAGAAATAACATGTGGTAGTTTAGATGAAATGCACCTGCTCGGCTCAGGTAAGAAACACAGAGCTAAAAAATTGGGGCGAGATTATAGAAATGAACAAAAATAAAACACCTATCTTTGCTTTAATTAATAAAACACAGATAATTAGCTACATTTGATGTGTTACTGCTCTAATAAAGATTAATGTGGCAGAATAAACCCGGGCAGCATCCCACAGTCGACAGTAAAATGAACAGAATCGCCTAAAACGGACTGAACAACACTTGTGTGTAACACTCCGCAGAGTTTCTGCTCCACCACTGTTTGCTGATGCTGCTAGCTAACATCACGATGCCGTGACACTCACCTTGAATAAAGAGCGTCACTGGGTCTTCATGATGTGCCCTCGTCGATTAGTTTTATTATCTGAATGGTCCGAGTTCATTCAGAGAAAGACTAAACACAGCTAGAGGGTGTTTGTCCTCCATACACCTGACTGACATTACATTAAATCATTTATCAGCCTCTATCAAAATCTGCTTCGGGCTGTACTAAGAAGCCTCTGCACGTTTAAGGCACTTCCGGTGTTGTGCAGAAAAAAGTGCCCCCGATTTATTTTTCCCCCGTGCAACCGATAGAGTCACCTCTGCCTTTGTAGAAATAGTTTAAAGCAGCTGTCTTTTGATAGTCTGTTTATCTGAAAGCTTTAAACAGAGACTGGAATTTTAATTTAGTGTGTTTATTACTCAAAAAATAAATAAATGAATAAAAAGACACAGTTGTCTCTCCGTTGTGACACATACTGGGTGGTTTGTGACAGGCGGATAAGCGCCGCCATAACATTCAATGTCTTATAGTATATATGTCATGATTTGAAAATATGTTCCCACCATAAAAACATGATTGTGAATAAGTAGTAGTTTGGAGAAAACGTGTTTTCACTCTTGTGGTTTTATCTCTTCCCTAATCTTAAACAGTAGAGGCTGTAGCATACTATAAATCCAACCTCTAAATAAAAGCCCTAATGGAAAAAAAATGAGTGAAAAAGTTTACGTTTACGTTTCACCATATGCAAACGCACATTAAGATATAACTTTAGCGCTTGTTTTAAATATGCGAACAACAACAACAACAAAAACTGCTTTGTGTGATTTCTTTCAGCAGGGGTGCTTTTCCGACAGAACACCTGTTTGATCCTCGGCGGCAGTTTTAACCTCCTGGGTTGTGATGTGATGTCCATTTGTGGACATCACATTTTACTTTGCATTCCTGGATTCACATCAAGTCTCAATCAGCCCAAATAGCAAAGAGAAATTTAAAAATGCGTGCCATGGGTCTTAGAAGGTTGAAGGAACAAAATGTTCTGTTCCCGCCTGCTAAATGAGCCTGTATTACAAACTATACATTGGAGTGTCTGGATAAACCTGCTTTATTACTATGCTTTGGAGCTCAACAACAACAATAAAACTTCAAGTAGAAAACTTACAGCTCTGTGCCTGTGAAAATCAATGTTGAAATAAGCTTATAATGCATCCTGAAAAAGCTTATCACTATATTTGTCTATGACTTTTAATCAGTATTTTAGAGGTTCAGAAGTCCTTACTTGTTTCTGTGTCAGATATAAAAGTTTAAAATAAATTAACTAAATGCAAACTTAACAACAAATTATCTAATTGTCTCTTTAATTTGTTTATACCAAATTGGATTCAGGCTGTTTGGCGGCCCATCAGAAACAATAAGCTGCTTAGTTCAACAACCTTGTAATTCTAAGTTTTTGCAAGGCACAGCACTTTTTATTAGTGGATTTGAATAGTCTGTTTTAAAAACTTCAGGAATTTGTATCAGTTTATTTTGTGTGCGAATGCATCATGTGCTAAAGCAGTGATTTACAACTGATGGGTTATATATATATATATATACACATTTATATATCAATGTCTGGATTGTTATGTCAGCCTTATGGTTAATGTTTGTAAGACTCAATAATTTAATACGGATAGATATTGTTTGTTATATGTTCAGTGGATGGGTACCCAGAAGCTACATATTTTGAGTGTTTTGAAACTACGTCTCAGTAGCTGAATATTTTTATTTCATGGCTGTGCATGAAAGCACAGTTCAGCTTGTTAAAAAGGCTGAAGTTTTGATTTTAATTGAAATGCAGCTAATTGAGTGTAAAAAAATAAATATTTCCCTCTCTAACATCGCCACTTCCTGGTCATTTTGGTTTATCATTAAACTTGTTTTTATTGTTTGGTTCAGTTCATGATAAAATAAATGAAAATATTTATGAATTGAAAAAAAACTTTTAAAATGTTATTTTTTAATTATTATTTGTTGGGGAGAAATCTTATTCCTCTTCCTCTTTTCTTGACTGCAGACCTTTCAGTCAGGACCCTTCTTTATTTTATTTTTGTGTTTCACACTGTTGGCTATACATATTAGATTAATTAGCATGAATTCAACCATATAAAGACCAATCCAGACCTTTTGCAGGCCTCAGTAATGTCTGAAATTTTGATTTAAAGTAAAAACTGTCTTCTTATAAATTTATTACTCTTTAAATCTTGACATAAAACAGTTGACATGTGTGTTCGATTCGATTAACAAAAGCACTGTCCAGTAAATATAAAGACTATTTTTATGATTAGTACATAACACAAATAAACAAATATTTTGTTTTTTAAGCACTGCTATCAGGAAAATAAGAGTTTGTTTTATTTGCTCTGAGCGGTTCACCTCAAAATCAGCTGAAGCCTTAATACTGCCAACCATCAAACTTAGATTTGTTTCTGCATCTTCAGACTTTAGTGGGCTGAGTCAAAGCAGAGGCAGCTCCAAAATCATTTCAAAGGGGGGGCCAGATGGGGGCTAAGATATTGGGTATGATATTGTAATTTTGGTTATTTGAAAAATACAGCAATACAGGAAATCACCTTCTGATATACACAGGTCAACTTTAGTTTTTTTTTTTTTATTCACATCTGATATTAGTTATTGAGAACAGCACAGTCACTACTCAACTTATAAAACTTGTCATCTCCTAAATTTATATTTATAAAAAAATATTATGCATATAACTCCTCAGTCCTAATATTGAAGACACTGGCTTTCCACACCTCAGTATTTTATTCTGTTCAGTTATCCTTAAACAGGAAGATTAGCTTTAAGTTTTATTTATTTTTATTTTTTATTAATATACGTATTTATTCTTTTACATACACAATTCAATATTTTACATTTGTTCAAAAAACAATGTTTGTTTTATGTTTGAGGTTCTATTAATCCTAAATAGCTAGGGAAATTTTAAAATGCGCAACAAATAAAGGCTTGGGACTCAGAAGGGTAAAAGTGACTAAGGGAGGCCAGTGGTGGGCACCCATTTTGTAAGGAGTGGTTATTGCCCCCCTCCCAGCCCCTCCCTGGTGGCGCCCCTGAGTCAAAATCAGTGCAACATAATTTTTCAGATTAATAGAAATTAGTAAGGCCTTGCGATTTGTTAAATCTCCTCTTCTTTTGTTTACATTTATTTAAAGAAAACTGTAACTAATTAGATAACTTAAGCATTACAGTTACTAATTTCCAACTATTACATTAAACACACAAAACACAGGCTGACTCCTCTGGAGTCAGCTTTAGTTAAAGTTTTAAACACTGAAAAAAGATCTGTTCTGTGTGGGTGCATACTGCCCTCTATAGGATATTTGAGGAAACGGCAGCCTCAAGTGGCAGGAAACTTCAGCTGACTGATCTCCGAAATTTATGAGGGTTATACAAGTTTCAAATTTTAAAATTTGTTTAAAATGTTTATAAAAATCTTTAGATGAAACACTAACAGCAATATGAGAAGTTTAGCAACAAAACAACTTAAAAATGGTAAGGTTTTACTGAAACCATCAGTTAAGATCAGCACTTTCCACAGCTGTTTATGTGTCAGTATTCTGACCAGCACTGTGACTCCTGCTGTGCTGTAAATACAGTGTTGTGTCAATAATAATACATCATTTATTCAACTTGTCAGTGATGCTCCAATGAAAACACGTCATTATTCTTACTCCTACAGCTTGAGGGCCTTTATCAGCTGAATAACACATTTCATGTTTAGCAAAATTGCTGCAAACTCTTGTTTGAAAATCTTTTGAGTGTCCCTGTTTTGCTTTTTTTACTTTTTGTGATGTCGGTCGTTATTACAAAATCCTATTTTAAAAGCAGTATGAACAATGTAAACATTTCCAATGTGTCTCACTGTTTTTCAACACCAGTGTGGGAAATCACAGGAAAAAGAAAGTCTGCTCTCTTTCAAATGTGAGGTTTTTTTTTCTGTATCAGGACCCAATAAAAATATTCTGGTCTGTACCAAGATAAAAAAAAAAGTATTAAAATCTATTCAAAAAGGGTTAAAAAACAAAAACAACTGGACTTCTATTCTGTAGTTGAAGACGTTTCGCTTCTCATCCGAGGAGTTTTCTGAATTCAGAAATAGAGAGTGTGGAGTTTGTTGTTTTTGTTTTTTAACCTTTTTTGAATTTACCATGGCCTGGATGACTGAGAATCTACACCAGCATATTAAAATCTAACATTAGGTGTACAAAAACAGACAACAGATTCCACCATGTCATTTCTTATTAAACAAAACTGAAGCCAAAATTTAAAAAAAGCTGTGAGTGAAAAACTAAGTCCACCCCTGCTGCTTCCACAGGATTTAGGAGGTTCAGTATCAGTCAGGTGCTGCTGATCAGATTTACTGATGAACTGATCATCATCAGTATGAACACCTCTATAAAAGCAGGAGTTTGGTCATTTTGTTGCTCTGGTGCACACAGGTGTGTGTTAACACAATACTAAACAGGAAAAACATTAGCAATGACGTTAGAGAAGCAACTGTTGCTGCCTATTGATCTGGAAGGGTTAAAGGTCATCTATAAACCACTTGCAGTCCATCATTTTTACAGTGAGAGAAATTATGAACATTTAAGAGTGGGTGTTCCAGTTAATTCTCCCCAAGGTCAGATCAGGCCATGCTCAGAAAAATGACCAAAAACCCAGGAGCTTATCTCAGACTCCACTGGCCTCCGTTAGCAGGTCAAAGGTTAAAGGTCATAACAGGACAATTAGTAAAAGACTGAACAAGTATGGTTTGTTTGGAAAGGCTGCGTGAGAAAGCCTCTTCTCTTTAAAAACAACATGCCAGCAGGACTTAGGTTTGTAGAGTTTCATCTGAATGTGACCACACCTAAAATATGTTATGGGTTGTGTGCAATAATGTAACTGAACACACAGTACATAGGTATGAGAGCACAGATTACTGGAATAAATTGTTATGTTCACTGTACTTTGCAGATTAACACTATTTTGCACAATTTAGTTTCATATAAATTATTTAGTTTTATATATTGCTATATTATTATCATCTCCCTCCACTGAAGGCAGAGACGATGATGTTTCTGTGCCTGTCTGCATGTGGGTGTTTCCTTGTCTGTAGCTTGAGCAAAATATCTCACGAACCAGTAGATGGATTTTAAAACTTTGAGAAAGTAATCACAGGATGTGCATCTACAACTTATTAACTTTTGAATCCAACTCCCAACACATTAAAACAATAAAGAAGAAAAAACATAAAAGTGAACTTATTGAATCACAGTCTAGCTACAAAAACCATAAAAAGTTCTAAACTGTGTAAGAACTGTCTTCTTCTGTTGAGTATCTTTTCTCAGCAGAGTCAGTTTGTGAGGACC
This sequence comes from Kryptolebias marmoratus, assembly GCF_001649575.2. Taxonomy (NCBI): domain Eukaryota; kingdom Metazoa; phylum Chordata; class Actinopteri; order Cyprinodontiformes; family Rivulidae; genus Kryptolebias; species Kryptolebias marmoratus. Next base: position 19,609,200 of record NC_051436.1, read on the forward strand.
GGCTGTGGGCTGACTGCTGGAGGACAGAAAGAAGTGAGAGGAGGAAAAAGTTATCTTCAGCTGTGACTCACTGGCAGGTAGTTAAACCAAGTCACTGTTTCCTATCGCAGCAGACTCAAAATGTTTCCTTTACAGCTGCAAAGTGAATCTGAATTATTCACTAACAAATATTATTAAAACATTAAACATTTTCAATTAGTCCAGGAACACTAAAATATCAATAAAAATAAGAGAAAAGCTAAAAAGAGCAGAAGAGCAGAACACTACTAGCTAAAGGCTAAAAGAGGCTAAACGCTATGTAAAAGCCAAAAGTAAGAACATACCTCTTAAAAGCTAAAAGTAGCAAAACACCAACAAAGTTAAAAGTAGACAAAGGATAGATAAAAGCAAAAAATAGCACAGCACTAGGTAAAAGCAGTAAAACATTAGCTGAAAGTAGCAGTAAGCCAGTAAAAACACAAAAGCAAAAAAAAAATAAAACACTAAAGGTAACAAAATGCTGGCTAAAAGGTAAAAGTAGCATAAAAAGACAAAAATAAAACAAGTGTGCTGAAGCAGATTTTAAAGAGAACAATGTTTTTAAAGAAACTGAAGAGCTCTCATACTACGGAAAACTATTTCTAAATAAAGTGAAATATTTTAAAAAGTATAAAAGCTACATAAACTAAATAATTTAGCCCCTATCTCCTCAATGAGCTGATTGTTTTGATACACTGCCAAAAGTATTTTTTTCGCCTCCCTTCAGACGCATATGAACTTGAGTGCCATCCCATTATTTATTCATAGGGTTTAATATGATGTTGGCCCTCCCTTTGCAGCTATAAGAGCTTCAACTCTTCTGGGAAGAGGTTGAGGTCAGGACTCTGTGCAGGCCAGTCAGGTTCTTCCACACCAAACTCCATCATCCATGTCTTTATGGACCTTGCTTTGTGCTCTGGTTCTCAGTCATGTTGGAACAGGAAGGGACTGTCCCCAAACTGTTCCCACAAAGTTGGGAGCAGGAAATTGTCCAAAATATCTTCATATGCTGAAGCATTAGGAGTTCCTTTTACTGGAACTAAGCAGCCGAGCCCAACTCCTGAAAACAACCCCACACCATAATCCTCCCTCCACCAATCTTTATACTTGGCACAATGTAGTCAGACAAGAACCGTTCTCCTGGCAGCAGCCAAACCCAGACTCATCCATCTGATTACCAGACAGAGAAGCATGATTCGTCCCTCCAGCGGACACGTCTCCACTGCTCTAGAGTCCAGGGGCGACATGTTTTACTCCACTGCATCCAACACTTTGCACTTGGTGATAGAAGGCTTGGAGCTCCTCGGCTGTGGAAACTCATTCCATGAAGCTCTCTATGCTCTGTTTTTGAGCTGGTCTGAAGGCCACATGAAGTTTGGAGGTCTGTAGCTGTTGACTCTGCAGAACGTTGGTGACCTCTGTGCTCTATGAGCCTCAGCATCCTCTGTGTGACCTACCACTTCATGGTCAAGTTGCTTTTGATCCCAATTGCTTCCACTTTGTTATAAACGCACTAACAGTTGGCTGTGGAATATTTAATAGTGAGAAAATTTCACGACTGGACTTATTGCACAGGTGGCATGCTGTCACAGTTCCATGCTGGAATTCACTGAGCTCCTACGAGCGACCCATTCTTTAACAAGTGTTGGTAGAAGCAGTCTGCACGCCGAGGTGCTTGATTTTATACACCTGTGGACTTGGAAAGGACTGGAACACCTGAATACTTTTGGCAATATGATGTACATAAATGGCTAAAATAGCACAAAATATGCAGAATACTGCAAACATATATGAAAAAATAAACAGGGAAAAACCTAGTGTAAAAAACACAATTATCTTTAAATATGTAACTCTAAATTTCTTTAGTTAGACTCAATATAGAGATGATTACATTCCAACAAACAAGTAACATGCTATATACTTTCTCGTATATTTATAAATTAGTTATAATTTCACAGAATTTCCCAAACATAAATTTTTGAAGTGCAGCCTAAATTTTTATAGGTATAAAGGACAACAATATCACTGCCACTGTAAAAATAAAATATAATAAAATCTCAGTTTTCAGAAGATTGAAGCCTGAGTGAGTACAACTAAATATCCTGAGTTCTTCACTACTAACAACAGAGAGAACCAAAGTGGTATAAAAAGCAGTAATTGTCTTGTTTGTGAATGAGCAGCCGTGTTTGTTCATGTGTTTCGACCCCACATGTTTCAAACAAGGCCTGGTAAAATGGTGTGTCAGTTATGGGTTTATCGGCTTTGTGGTCGATGGCCTTCCTGTTTGTCTCTACCATCACACTGCCAGTCCAAAGCACAACATGATGCTATTTCCGTTAGGTACACTTAATGGAAACATGAAGCTTGAACAAGTCACACAATACCCAAATAACTGAGTCTCTAAATCCTACTCTGCTGTGCTCATCTGTGAATTAAACAGTTTCTGTTTTCCTCGATTGCAAACCAGACACCGTGCATTTTTCTGTCAGTCTTGACAACAGCTTATTTTATCAAAACCCTGCTTAAAACACATACAAGTCTAACACCCAACTTGTGTTTAAAATGCAAAAAAACAACCAACTACCCTCATCCCTAAATTAGGGTAGTGCATACTGGAAGTTGAAGCTGGAGCGGGTACTGTATTCTTACAGGATGGCCCCAGTTTTAAGTCCCGCCCCCTCCATGTAAATGAATGGGACATCACCCTTTTTTAAAGACGTTCTCTTTTAGGTGTTGATTCTTGTTGATTCCCGTAGTTCTTACCTTGATGCTGTATGGTCAAATATTCATGTTTCTAACATGTTCAGTGATTTCATGCTTTAAAAGGTAATGAAACCATGATTATACATGGAGGGGTAGGTAGGATTTAAACCACCACAGACTATAATATAATAAAACATGGTGTGGTTTTTAGACCTGGATATTCATAGTTATAGCCTCAGATGTTTTCTGTCAGGTCAGCTCCTGTCAGGTGTCAAAACACAGCTCTAGCACTCTAGGATTTATGGAAACTCAGTTGACGAGGGTTCGAGACGAGTCCGAGACATCTGCACCAACTCTGTGATTATTTTCAGAGAAAACTTGGCATACAAATTTTTCGAACATGTTCAAAATTTAGGTGACAAGATTGTGTTTCGAGACATTTTGGAGAGTCATTTATGAATGTGGACATTTCAGACTTACATCTACAACTCATGAGCATTTGGCATCAACCCAATTCAAGATGGCTGCCACAGCTATTTGACTTTATCCAACACAAAAATCTCTGTAATTCATTCAGTTTTACAGATATTGAGTTAAGATTTTGTGTGGTAGTAGCTGACAGTCATCCTCATATTATATGTACTCTGAGTCTACCACATCTTGCGAGATCTTTCAGTCTTTCAGACTTGAAGACAGACTATTAGCTATTGACTGTTTCTAATATTTTTGTTCGAACTAATTACTCCACTTATAAATTAGGTCACCTGAAAACTGATTTAAGCCATTTCAACCCTGGATTTAATCTAGATTTGTTTCAGTGTTAGGGTGACGTGCAGTTTTGTTTATAAGCAGAGGAAGAAAATTTGTCTAAAATCCTCCCAATAAACATGCAGAGAGAAGGACATATCTGATGGTAAAGTGTAAAAGAAAGACAGGTTTATGCTTTGAGCACATGTGGGGGACGGACCACAGTCTGTGGTTTCACAGACTGTCTTCAAACACTTCTGAGTGAAGACTACGGTTGTCTTGTCTGTTCGATGTCTGAACAAACGTCAGTGTTGAGTCAGAGTGAAAGAATGAAGCTTCTACTAAGCAATCTGCTGCTCCTTTGTGTTTGTTCACCTCAGAGTAAGTAAAAACACAAACAATTTGCTTTTCTAGATTTTAAAAAGTGCTTCTTTAGAGCTGGACAAATTTAAACTGTTCAAAGTTACAAAAAATTCATTTTCCTGCACATGTATGTAGGTATGTGTTTTAAACTATTCATGTTTCTTTATTAAAAAAACTTTGTAAATATTTATTTTGACAGAAATTAAAAACGTGTTTCAACAAATACATCAACCAAGGAGGTTATATTTTCGGATGTGTTGGCTGGTTTGTTCGTCTCTCCGTCTGACTGTTAGTAGGATTATTTAAAAACGAATGAACAGATTTTTATGACACTTTCAGGAAATGTTGGAGTTGTCACAAAAACCAAGTGAATAAATTTTGGTGGTGATCCAGATCACAATTTGGATCCTACAATCTTTTAATGACCCGACGGTCTTGGCGGAGGTTTGCAAAGCATAAAGATGGAAGCTACCAAAAGTGTTTTATTACTGAAGAATGTTTATCTAGCACTGTAGCCGTATTGTTACATCAATAATGTGCTTAATATTTGTGTGGAAGTTATAGGAAACTCAAATGCAACATGTCAGACATTATTCAGCATACTCCTATAAAAATCAGTAATAAGAAATAACAATACATTAGAAATGAAAGGCCTGGCATTTCTTGAAAGAATGAATATTGCCTGCTTATTTCATACCAGAAATTTTTGACATAGATTAATCTATCTTGAGAAATATGTATATGTATGTATATTCTCATGCTATGTGTGTTGAGGATGACTCTTTCTCAATCGTTGTGGTGGCCATCTTGAATTGGATAGCCTCCAAAAGTTAATCAGTTGTAGATGGACATCCAACAATTACTTTCTGAAAGTTTCATTAACATCTGTCCAGTGGTTTGTGAGGTACTTTGCTAACAGGTCAAGTCAAATGTTTATATGGCACTTTTCAGCAACAAGGCTGTTCAAAGTGCTTTACATGATGAAAACACACAAATACAGAGTTATAAACCACACATATAAAAAGCTAAACTAAAACATGAGCTAAGATAATCCAAGTAAGATAAATGAGCAAAAGTAACATAAAAAAGCTAAATTAAACTTATCTAAAACAAGTCATACTAAAGATAAACTAAAGATAAACTAAAGATAAACTAAAGATAAACAGGAAAATTAAACAGGAAAACCAAACTAGAATATAATAAACTAAGCTAACATAAACTAAACTAGGATTTAAAAACTTCAGCTGAACAGATCAGAAATTATACAAGCTAGGATATACTGAACTAAAATAAACTACCGTTAATGGTACCAGAAGGCTAACTAAAGGTGCCAAAAGGCTAAAAACAACAAAAACAAAAAAACGGGCTAAGCTAAAACACGGGCTAAGATAAGCTAAACTAAACTAAAACATAAAATAAGCTTGTGTGTGGAGGGAGTGAGGGAGGGAGGAATGGAGAGGGTGCCAGCGAAGACGTTGAGGGGGAGGTACGCCCATAAATACTGTCCCAGAAAAGTCTCCCTGTCATGGTCTTGATAGTGATGGAAAGTTTTATCAGCCGACTTTGTGCACAGATCCACAGGTGTCCTGGGGGGGGGGGCAATCGAGTTTACATAAAATCCAGGAGAATTTTGAGTTAGCCAGCCTTCCAAGGCCGACTCAGTGGAGCCAGATTCAGATATCAGAATTGTTTAGGCCAGGCCGACACCGTTAATTTCATGTCAGCCTTAAAAGTCTCACTGGTACATCTCAATGAGGAATCCAAACAGCCAAATTAATGTGGTCAAGGTCAAATTCATCTGGCCAGCGAGTTCCAAAGTCCACAGCTGGCCCCCCACTCACAAGAGTCACATCCAGTATTTTACTCTGTTCACACAGCAGCTGAGTCTGAGTGTTCACTGCTTGGCACATTCCTACACACAGACCAGGCAGCCTTGACATGGCCCAAACAGCTGCCAGCATCTTCTGAATTTCACAATACTCCAGGTAACAACCAATCTCAAAAAGCAAAAATCCAATTATGTACACATCTTCAACATCCTCAACCAGGATTACAGATAAACACACAATCTTCCACTTGTTCCAGGAATCCATGGTGTATCCAGCTGGAAATGTCCCATCAGGGCAAGAGGGCTCTCCTGTGCCCAGCCTTCTCGTCAAGAAAATTTGATCTATTGCGCTGAGAGACCAGCTGACCAGATCCATAATAGTTTAATTCAGAAATTATGCAAAGAGAGGCTCCAAAGAAAGAAAGATGGTCAAAAAGCAGATGAGGGTGGAGGAAACGGAGAGAAGGAAAAAACGTCCGCCTTTGCCGAGAGCAGAAGAAAACAAGCAAACAAACAAACAAACCCAGACAGATACGTGGGTTAAGTTCCAATAAACATAGGACAAAAAGTAAGTAAATTTGCATTTGTTTGATTATTTCTTTGCTGTAAGAATGATTCATAACAAAAAGTCTTATCCCATTAGAAAGTCTGTTTATTTCCCCTTAAATGGTGCCATATTTTACATGCATTTGTGGGTTGAGCAGCAGACTTGAGTATGTGGGTTGCACCCAGGAAAAACTTGCAAACTCTAACAAATAACAATAATAACACTTAAATGACTACTAAAATCAATGCCACCACCACTATCAATCATGCATGATGTGATTTAAGATGGAAATGACTAGTACAGCAACATTTTTTGTTAATCTTTACCCCAGGTTCTCATTTATATAATAAAAAATGAATAAATTATTTCAGTAAAAAACACCACTGTTTGTGTATTGCATAATGTTTGCTTTTAAAGTGGACAAACAAACAAACAAAAAAAAACCTTATAGTTTCTAATTATGGCCCACTGCAAAAGGTGAAGGTGGAACAATGATGTTTGTGTCTGTGTGTGTTTGTGCACATGTGTTAGTTTGACTGTGCCGTTAGCAAAATATCCCATGAATCACTGAATGGATCTTGATTAAACCTTTAGAAAGTTGTCATTGGATGTACATCTACAAACGATTAACTTTTGGAGTCAACCTTAATAAAGATGTTTGATTCACAAAATAGATCTTAGCAAACACAAAAATGGCTGTAACTCAGTTAGTTTTACAGATATTTATCTAAAATTTAATGTGGTAGTAGCTGAGAGTCATTCACAACACACACTTGTGATATCGTAACGGGTAGCATCTTGTGATATCGCATGAGAATGAGAAAAACGTTATTTTTGGTTTGATGAAAGTGGATAAAACTAAGATAACTAAGATAAAGTGATAGGCATTCCATCAAAAAATGCTGTATCTTTAATTTATATTCTTAAATCACTCAGTATTAATGTCTTCTGTATGACCTAACAAGATGTTTTGTTGTGTCTTTAAAGGTGTTTCATCAGACTCACTCGTTGTAAGTCAGAGTCCTGACGTCTCTGTCCTGGAGGGACAGATGGTAAATGTCTCCTGTTGCTGGACAGGGGGGCATTCAAGATTTGGTGTTAAATGGCTGAAAAATCAAGCATCTGTAAAGAATGAGACTATCTTACATCAGGCTGAAGAATTTCCAAAGTTGCAGATAAAACGCTGTTCATTTCTGGTTTTTAAAAGCATTACCTGCAGAGATTCAGGAACATACATCTGCAAAATCTCCGTGGAGATACCAGTGTTAACTGAAACTGAAGGAGATGGTACGGTTGTCATGGTTACACACATAGACCACCCAGACCACCCAGTCTACAGCACTGCTGATGGTAGGTGAAAAATACCACTGGTCTGAATCTCATGCAACTAAAGAAATTAACTGTATGTAGAGTTAAAAATAATGTGTAAAAGGAATTATGTCTGTCTAATTAAAAGATAAAGAGAACACAGCCAGAACACCCACCATGAACACAGCTGACAACACAAATCACCACAGCAGTAATGGTAGGTGGAAAAACAGCAGTAGCCCAAGATACATGCAGCTACTGTACTGAACTGTCTAACGTGTCAATTTGTCTTTATATTGGGCTGACAACAGAAGACAAAGAGAAGACAATCGGAACATCCAAAGTGACCACAGTCGATAGCTCAAGTAATCTCATTTCTAAAGGTAGGTGACAAAACATCCGCAGCCTAATATACTTGAAGTTGTTGCAATGGATGGTCTAATGTGTTGGTTTGACAAAATGTGGGACGACCAACAATCTGTACAAGTAATTTTATCTTTTATTTTAAAAAGATGGAGAAAATACAGCCAAAAACCCCAAAAAGACCAAAGCTGACAACACAAATCACCACAGCAATAATGGTAGGTAACAACACCATGTATTTCACTTTTTAAACATGCCAAACCCATAGAGGGGCATGTTTAAATCATCATTTATGATCACTGATCCAAAACTGGCGACTGCGACATTGAATGGCGGCAGCATTGTGCCTACGTATCGTGTAAAACCACTGCCCTCCAAGCGCCCCCTTTCCTTTGAAATTCAACGTGTTGTAGCAGTTGGGTTTGTAAAAACAAACAGGCAAAAAGTGTCCGAACCAAGGTAAAGATCAGCCCCTCTCTGATAACAGACATTTTCCCTTTACTGCATGGTCAAACAATAACAATCGTCGCATATGTGATGTCAGCCACACATTACTTGTCACAGACTATAATGGATGGACCTTTAAATTTAAATTACCAATGTCCACATGCAAACACAAAAACTGAGAATTGTTTCATGTTTCATGTTCATTAAGATGAAAAAGCTCATTTTAAATTCTAATCACAGATCAATAAAAGCTCCTGGAGATCACACTGAGTCATTATTTGGTTTCAGCTGATTTGAAATTTTGAGTGTGTGCAGAAACATAGAACATCAGAAAACTGACTAATAGACTTTGTTTCTTTGTGTTCAAGTTATCCAATGTCAGTCCAACATGGCAGTGTGGCGGCAGTACTTCATGACTGTTTTCTTTTAGATGTTTTGCTTAATGGCAAAAATGTAGATATTAAAATAATGACTGACTGTGATCATAACTTTAATTTCAGATGTTCCCCAGGATGATATGTTGATCTTTGTCCTGAGGTGTCTGCCTATCGTCGCCCTCATCACAGCTTTCTTCTGGCTTTACTACTCAGGGATTAAAGCTCAGCAGGACACATCAGGTACGTTGTTCCACCACGCAGTAACAGGATGTATACCATGCTGTATTAAAAGTGCTGGAGCTGATTGATGTTTTGTTTCAGCGCCTTTAAGAGACAAACCCACTTCAGCTGAAAGCATAGAGGACAATCAAGGAGAAGATGAAGGACGTGAGAGAGAGACAGAAGCAGCAAAAGACTGAAAAAGAAGAGGAGAAGTCAGATGAACACTCCATCTAGTAAATGATGTGTACTGTGCTTCTTCAACACAATAAAACAATATACACGCAATACATAATTTATGAAATCATAGATGTAATATTAAAATAAAATATTTGTAAAAAAATATTACAATGTAATTGTTGGATGGGAGGAAAGAAGAGAAGTTTTCTTTATATATACTTCTTAGAAACACAAGCCTTAAAAATGTATTGTAAATAAAACCTATTGTAAGAAGTCATTAAAAACATTAGCAAATGACAGTTTTTTTTCTTTCTTTCTTCACAAATATCACAAAAAGTGATTTGGGAACATGCTTGACAGAGATATGTTTTTAGAGACAGATGTGCCAGCAAGACAGGGTCAGAGGTCAATTAAAGATGAAGACCAGTCAATTTTTACTTGTATAGCAAATTTTATGCATAGCATCTCTGTTTACTTTCTGTCAAAAACAGTAGTACAGTTTGAAAATATAAACAAGACAAAGCAAACAAACAAAAACTGCACATGCACACAAAGTAATTGGAAAAAGATTGAAGTCCAGTTTGGCTGCCAATGCCCATGCCACAAACAGCTAGTGCTCCTGTTTATAGTTATTATTATACAGAAAGTTTGATCACAACTAGGAGCATTTACTAACAAAATTCAAGAGTCATCAGTGCATAGAGATCTGGTGCTGAGTGCTATTACTTTAAATTTATCACTGATGTTGTGAACTCTGATGCTGATGGCCCAATGGTGTCTTTATGAAGATGGTCCTTGAACTGTTGGAGCATATCTCATGTTAATTTGTAGGTTTTTGTGTGTGTGTGTGTGTGTGTGTGTCTGAATCAATATTTGAATGTTGTGGTGATCTTGTTCTTACGGGGAAACTTATAACTTCAGGACATACTTGGTTGTTTGGTTTTGCAGTTTAGAAGAAAATTCATTTCATTTTTGATAACTATGTATGTTATTTAACCACAACTGAGCAGCTCAGTCATGTTTTTATCACTGGATGCAGCATCCAGTTTCTGTCAGATCCCTCTGGATAAGGACAGACAGTTATTAACAACATTTATAACACTGCATGGAAGATACTGTTTGAAGTCTCATGTCTTCGGAAAATGATGAAGAGTCTGGAGGGGTTGCAGTTTACATGGATGACATTATAATCTAAACAAAGAGACTTTAGTGAACATCATGAGCAACTGCAGAAAGTCATAGAGACTGGAGCCAACAGGTTTGAAGTTAAACACAGATAAGTGTGTGCTGAGAAAGACTGAGTTACACTTCCTGAGTCACTCGATTAATGAAAACCCTAACCCCACCCCTAACCCTAACCCTAACCCTAACCCTAACCCTAACCCTAACCCTAACCCTAGACCAAGTTAAGGTGTCAGCGATCAGCAACTTCCCCTTGGCAGAAAGTGAGGAGGGCTGTTGACATGATAAGCTTCCTCAGGTATTCTTGACCTTGCCACAGTGGGTCAGCCACAGTATGAGCTGCTAAGATTAAAAACAGTGTGGATGTAGTAAACAGCACAGTAGCCAGCTTTTAACAAAATCAAAGAACTTCTCATAACGTCACCTACCCTGGTCTGTTATGATGTTAACACAAGCCTTTGGCGTTGGTGGTGTTCTGTTGCAGCTCCAAAGTTAGGAATGGAGACCAGTGGTGTTTTTTTTAGATATCTAATCGAAGCAGAGAAAAGGTATGCCCAGAAAGAAAAAGAATGTACAGCCTACGTTTAAACTGGTGACAGACCACAAGCCTCACTGATGAGCAACTGAGACCTGGACAACACACTTACTGCTGCCAAGGACAGCAGTTCAACATGATTTCACCTGGACTCAGAGTATGCACCTGGAAGGTCCCTGATTGTAGCAGACATACTGTTTAGAGACCCACAGCAAGGAGGTCATGAAGTGACGAGTTCCCAGACCTCTGTCTTATTGAAGCTTCAAACTGCCAAATGTAAGTAAAAAAAACGAAAGATTTTGAGAGTTTCTGTAAATCCCTTCTTAGGTGTGTGCCAATCTAGACCAACTGCAAGAAATGTCTTGCTGACACACACCTGGCATTAAAAGCACCTTGAGGGATCAGATCTCAGATCTATATGTTAACAAACATGTAGCCGTATCAAACAGTGAGCTGTGAACACCAGTGAACACCAACAGGTCTGCTGGTGTTCTTTGACATCAGCAAGCTTTACTTTAAACTCTATGCCTCTCTGCCCCTAAAACAGTCTCTATAGTTGTTTCTAAAACCTGTTTCAGTTCTGCCATTTACTAAAGTGATTTACAAGCAGAGGAGGAAACATTTCTTTCAGCACATTAAACACAAAGAGAGAAGGTTCTATGAACATGACAGACATGTTTTTTAGTTTGTCTGGAGGATGGAACCCACCTATGGTTTCACACATTTCTATTTTAAAACGTTTGCGAAAACTGATTGAACATCATCATATCATGTGTCTTAGACGTCAGAGACTAAAGTGACAGATATCCGGGTCCAGTGGTTAATGTGAGTAAAAAGATGAAGCTTCTACTGAGCAGTCTGCTGCTCCTCTGGACCCGCTCATCTAGAAGTAAGTAGAGACACAAATGTTAAACTTTTTAGATTTCAAAAAGCATCTTTTTAAAACTACACAAATGTATGTTGCTCGTATACTTTTGAAGATTTTGTACTCATATTTTTTATTGATGTTTGTTTCTGTAAGTCAACATAAGAAATTAGAATTTTTATTCAAATATTTTTTATTCACAAAAAAAAATAGAAAATCTTTTTTGGAGGTAATAAAAACAGATGGCATGATTTAAATAATTATTCTTTCATGGAAACTTAACACAGTGAAAAGACAGGAATGACAAAAAGTATTATAGTTTTGATGAATTACAGTGTTTTTAAACTATATTAGAATAATTTCTTGAGTGGCTGTACAAGACAACACTTATCCAAGAAAAATAATGTTTTTTGTATGATATTATTTACTGATGAATATAGCTAAAAGTATAGAAACAATTAAACATATTACTGAAAGATAAAATAAATTAATTGTAAAATAAAACCCATAAAATTTACTTGTTATATTTGGCAGACACAGTTTTTATTTGTCAAAAGTGAAAATACCTTGGTTTGGAATACTCTGAACGGATTTTTATCTGTCAGGCTGAAGAAATAAAGGAAGCATAATAAATAAACAGCAAAATCCAGCAGCATTCGTCAGCGATCAGCAGAGAGAATTTTTTATTTGTGAAAAGTTAAACCTCATGATGTGTTGGCCATGAAAAGAGACAGATGTAATCACTAGATGGCAAAAGGAAAACTGTCTCAGCAAAGTAATCTAACATCTTATCCTATCGTGGAAACTCACAACTGTTTTGTCACCCAGCTGTCACTAAGGTAACTAAATTAGCGTTTCTTGAATAAATTCATATCGCCGGCTGCTTTGTATGTCGTAGTTTTAAACAAAGATCAAGTGTGATCAGTTAACGCTCAGACATTGTGTTGTGAATGACTCTCAGCTACTATCAAATCCAAATTTGGCTGAATACATGTAAAAATGATTGAGTTATGGCCATTTTCATGTTAGCTAATTCAGATTTTAAATTAAGTTGACTCCAAAAGATAATCAGTTCTATATGTACATCCAGTCATTACTTTCTGAGAGTTTCATTAAAATCTTTATAATGGTTTATTAGATATTTTACAAGCAGTCAAACATGGTTTACTCCAATAGCTAATGCCAAAGTTTTACTCCAAAATGTTGAACAATGTGCAGCGCTCAAAATATGTATTGAAGATGTGTCTCAGCTACTACCACACCAGGTTTTAGCTCAATATTTGTAAAATTGACTGAGTTAGAGCCATTTATGTGTGTATTCAGGTTGGTTGGCTGTGGTGATCATTTTCAGTTGGGTTGACTCCAAAAGGTAATGAATTGTTGATGTGCATTCAGTGATTACATTAAAATGTCTCCAGTAGTTTATCAGATATTTTGAGAACAGACTGGCAGGTTTGACCCTAGTCCTTTCATGCATAGTGGTCACAGCAGTGGACAGCTATTTAAAAGCCATGTTCTTGTATATGGATGAGTTTTTATGAGCCTAGACTGTAGGCTTTAAAGGCAGTTCTTACACAGAAATAATTGGGCGACCACTACCTCTCTCTTTCGCCAGAACACAAGGGATCTTTATTGTCACAACTTATCATCTTCAGAAATACCACAGAAAATCCCTAAGTATCTTTGAGACTGGGGTGTATTTATACAGACAAAATACATTGGTGTGTATTGCATATTTCTGACCAATTTGTGATTGGTCAGAAGTTTATATAACTCCTGCGATACTCACAGGAAACCAGCCTAGACAGCTGGGTCAGCTCACCCCAAACCGAACACACTCCACCCAGAACAAACACCCAGGAAATGTATTATCACTCACATACCCATTGTTCTGAGAAGTTCTTGGCAGGAACAACTTAACACTCTTAACACACAAACATAACTCCTGTAATCCTTCCTCTTCCATAATTGGTAAACTGCATTTTCCCCCACAAGACCACTAAAGTGGACATTAGTGCATCATGCAGTACTATTTAAACATATGCTGTCCAAATGAATAAATACAATTTATACAAAAAACTTTTTCAACCCTTTTTTATGCCCTAAGGAAAAAAAATACTTTGAGAAAAAAAACCCTGGCTGAAGTTATCATAATTTATGCATGAAAAGGTTAAAGTTGCTGGCAAAGTTTCAAACTAAATTCTTGTGCATTTTTTTAGCACTCACAGTGCCTCACATTATGTGTTGAGGTTCATTCTCAGCTACAACCACACTAAATTGAAGTATATTACCTGCAACTATAAGTGATTAATAGCCCTTTTTGTGTTTCCTAAAGTTGATTAGCTGTGGTGGCCATCTTCAATTGGAATGACACCAAAAAAAAAAAGACTAATAAAAAATGTTTGTTGCATCAAACAATAAGTTAAGAATACATAACAGAGCTGCAGCCGATGCTATCCAATAATGGTTCAGTTGTCAGTGATTATAGGTCTGTTTGCAGCCACTCAGCTGACAGCAGGAGAATCACAGCAAAAAATATGATGCAGAAGCTCATAATATGAGTGACTTCAGTGGAAAGGCAAGCAAAGTAAACAAATACAAAAACAAAAAATAGTAGAAAAAGGAAAAACAAAGCTTATTAAGGAACATTTTGGACATGAAAGGGCAAAAACAAACCGTGGAACCTACAGTCACCCCTTCTGTATGTCGCTGGAAAACATCTAACTTGAATGTCTTTTGCATGACCTAATGTATTTTGCTCCACTGTGTCTCTGTCCAGGTGTTTCATCAGACACACTTGTTGTGAGTCAGAGTCCTGATGTTTCTGTCCTGGAGGGAGAGACAGTAAACATCTCCTGCTGCTGGAACAAGACGGACAGAAGAGTTGGCATTAAATGGCTGAAAAACCAAACAACTATAAAGAATAAGACTATCCTAAACCAGTCTTCAGACTCTCTGAAGGAGCAGGCAAGAAGCTGTTCATTTCTGATCCTTTCAAACATCACTAACAGAGACTCAGGGTCATATATCTGCAAGGTTTCTGCGGAGATACCAGTGTTAACTGAAGCAGAAGGAAAAGGTACAACCATCACAGTTACAACAAGAGGAAAGTCATCTGAAAACTCAGCAAAAGGTAAGCAACATAAAACATGACTGTGTTGAATTATGGACTAAATGTATGTTATGGATACTGTCCTGTTTAGAAAGCAGAGGTTTTGTCTCACTACACTTAAAATACATTTTCTTATTTTTTAAACAATTTTTTGTTTGCATAATTTTACTAATCAAAGTAGAAAGAAGAATGTCAGATTGTAACAACTTTAAAATATTTTATTGTGGTAACAACTAAGATTTCAAGGGATTTGTTTGATTTCATAGAAAGCAGTTTTGAATGCAGCTGAGTACAGAAGCTGAGAACACAGACAGGAAAAATGTGTTCTTTAATTTACAAGTAGTTTACAGATATTTTTGCTGTTTTCCTGTAAAAGTTCTGCCTAATGTCAAGCATATTATTAAAGCAAAGATGTGTGACTGGTAATGATAACATGTGTGTCTGATCTTTTGTCTCTGTGGAGAAAACTCTGACGTTTCCCAGGGAGGAGTGATGATCTTTGTCCTCAGGTGTCTGCCCATCCTTGTCCTCATCACAGCCTTCATTTGTGTCCAATATTTAAGGACCAAAGCTCAGCAGAACACATCAGGCTGAAAAAGGAGACAAAAGATGTCTGATGATCCTCGTCATCTAAGGATGCAGATTGTTCCCACAGAGCAGCCATATTGGACTTTGACTTTGAAAAAAAAGTAGGTTCCTCAGAGCTGGGAGTCTGACTTTGGGATGAGCTGTATTTGGGTTTTTTTTTATAAGAAACTCAGAATCACAAACTTGCAAGTTCAAAAAGCTCCAAACAACCCAATTTTCATGATGTAACACATCTCATAATATTAGAATGAAGAACAAAGTCCGGCTGAACAGCAGCAGGATTTTCCTACATGAAGTAGCAGCATTAGTTTCACAGATGTACATCTAAACTGAACTCTGACAAGTAATGAGAAAAATCATGGCATGTTTGTCCACTTTACTTTCACACAACAGGTGTGATTTTCTTTTGCAGACCAGTGAAAAAGCACTGTTATGATAAAATATAATGTTTAATGATGTTTGTTTCACTCATGTAACTTCTTTAGTGCTTGTGCAGATTTAAAAATTAAAACAGAATCAGTGCATGTCCTTCCTGACGTACCAAAGACTGACGTGCAGGTGAGTTTCTCAGCAGTGGGCTGTGATCAGGGCCTTACACACCACAGGGCTGGGTGAAACTGGTTCTGTCTCAGGTGTTTCCAGTGGAATTTTCCACACTTTGAATCAGCCAGCTGCTCAGACACAAGGTGAGGTCCCATCCTGTAATTTATACAGAAACTTTTACTATGTTAGTTAGATCATTCTGACAATCTGCTGAAGAGTGTGTTTAATCTCCCTTGTGCACAAGCAAATAAACAAATAAACAAAATAAAGTTTCTGTTGTTCTGCAACCAAACTACTGTTCTGAATTTATTCTGAGCTGTGACTCAGTTCTAAAACCATCATCTCCTCTATCACTTCAACACAACCAACATTTCCTCACAGAAGTAGCTGTAAAGACGGCTCTCACTGTGGCAAAGTGAACTGGTATTTATTTATAGGTAATAAAAGAAAGACAGCTTAAAAAACCATGAATACAACAGGAACACCATAAGAAAAGAAAGATAACTGGTCTCTTCAAACATCTGCATTTTTGCACCTTCAATTTCCAAAAATATAACTTTAATATTAACTGTAAATATGTACAAAGTTTACGATTGTAGAGACAAAAACACCAATAGGTGAAAAATCTTAACACATTTTCATATCAAGCTCTATGTTCTGAGTTTATCTTATGCAAAGTTGATCGGAGGTCTGTTCTGTCTGTTTCTACTGAAACAGGAAGTCACTGAGTTAACACATCATTTGCTTTATAAATTTGAACAAACCATAGTTAGAAACTGCATAAAATAAATAAATCTTGCACAGATCTGACTACTTAACTACTAAGAGGCTAGAAACAATGACTGAATGAGGCCACATTTAAACTTTAATCCATTTGTTTGAGCATCAGCAGCTGTGTTCAGATGTTGCACATCTCATGTAAGGCCTGGTCGTGTGGTCTGTGGTTGATGGTCTTCCTGTTTGTTTCAGCCTTCACCCTGGCAGTCCAAACATAACGCCTTTTCTTGTTCTGCAGATCTGAACACACAAACTGAGTCTGAAACTCTAACAGATCATCTTTTATTACTGGAAAAAGGAGAACTTCAACTTGGTTTTATCTCCAGATATTTTTAGCACTAAACTGCCTCAGAGCAAAGTTAGGTTGAACTGAATCCTTTCTTTTTCGATTAGCAAAAGTATCATCTAACAGCCTAGGCCTAAAAGAAGGATTTTGACAGATTGGGAATCCGATTGGCATCTTTAATCTGTTTTAATATACACAATGTGTTCTTTAGGACAAAATTATTCTGAGTTAATTTGTCTAGTTTGAAACCTAACAACAACCATGCACATACTGATGTGTTATTGTCTCTAGGACTTTCCAATTGCAACCAAAAATCCAAATATGCAAAGATTTTTTCACGTCTTCCACAGACAGACTCAATAGACAAACAGGATTTCGATGTTTCCAGGAATCCAACGTGTATCCAGCGAAGAATGTCTTCTCAGGGCAAGCTGGCTCTCCTTTGCTCAGCCTTCCCGTTTAGAAAATTTGATCAATTGCGTTGAGAGACCAGCTGACCAGATCCATAGTTCAAAAAATTTTTTGGGAAAATATGTAAAGAGAGGCTCCGAAAAAGAGGGCAGGGCAGAGAGGCAGAGAGAGGTAAAGAGAGAAGATTGAAGCAAGATGTGGCTCTATGTGTATATAGTGGTGTGTTTGGTGTGTGTGTGTGTGTGTTCTGACTGTAAAGTGCTCTTTGTGTATCTGTGCACATGCACTTTAAGGCAGAAACGGTGTGACAGAACCGTGCTGATTAAAGTTTGACGGAATGACTGAGTTGCTCTGTCACATTATCCCCCTCCTCCCGGAGGTTGATGACTTGCTGCAACCTGGAAACGCAGTCTGCAACAACATGAGCCTTGCCTGGTTGATGCCAGACACTAAACCTGAACAGCTGTAAGGAAAAGTACCACCTAGTGAAGCGGCCATTGTGATCCTTCATGGAGTTGATCCAAGTGAGAGCGCTGTGATCAGTTTCCAGGTCAAACTCTAGACCTAGGAAATAGTATCGTAAGCTTTCCAATGCCCACTCAATGGCCAAGCCTTCTTTTTCCACAGTGGAATACCTGGTTTCATGCGGTTGAAGTTTTCGACTCAAATACAGTATTGACTGTTCTTTTCCTGGATTTCCCTGGGCGGGGAATGCTCCCAGGTCCACTGCCGTTTCGTCCACTTGTACTAAACAGAGACAGACATTCAGGGTCCTAAAAGCCATTTCACATTCTTCTGACCAGGTTACTAGGTTTTTCTTGTCTTTTGTAATGTGATTAAAATGATCTGTACGGTAGGCCTTTAAAGCAAAATGGATGCTTGTTACCCTCCACAAAAAGTCTATGTGCAAAAACTGTGTGAGACTGTTCCTGCTTCCAGATCCTTTCACTTCTTGAAAAGGGAAAAGAAACAGATGTCTGGGAGGAGATAAGAGTGAAAACAGACTAGACAAGACAAAGAGAAACCTTGTGTAAAGCCTTCGCAAAAAGATGTAAAATGGAATATGTTTGTGCTCTTTCTTTAGACAACTCTGTGCTGTTGTACTGACTTGTCTGCTTGTTGCAAGTAAATAAACAACCAACTCTTGACTCTGTCTTTATTATTTATGTCTTTATTTTTTTGAATTTTTGATACCAGACGCCAGACTCTGCTGGTGGTGAATGTTTGTCTGTGCAGGGATGTTTGTCCACGTAGTGACATTAGTCCACATAAGAACTAAGCAGAACTCTTGTTTTTGTGGGTTTTATTGGTCTAGCGCCACCCTGAGGGCAAATGCTGGAAAAGGTGATGTGCTGCATCACCTTGATGTTCTTGCTGTTGTTGTTGTCTTACAGTTGCAACAACGGTGGCAGAGATCTTCTAGGAATCATAACAAAAAGCAGCCAATAATTTTCTCTGCTGTGTTTACCATCATCTGAAGAGTCCTCAGGTTTGAGGCAGAACAACCAGGGTACCACAGTCTAACATTAATATGTCAACATGTTCTCAGTGGCAGGGCAACACAAGGCCACCCACAGAACACAGAACATCACAAAAACTCAGGCAACTTTACAGATATTAAGCTCAAATTTGACATGTTTATAGCTGATCATCATCTTCAACATACAGTATACTTCAAGCACAAGACAATGTGGAACAACTTTGATTAAAACTTTGGCATTAACTGTTGAAGTTGACCCTATTTCTCTGTTTGCAAAATATCTCATGAACCACTGAATAGATTAGAATGAAACACTCAGAATGTAATTCTTGGCTATACGTGTACAACTGATTAACTTCTAGACTCAACCCAACTCAAAATGGCCTCCACATTTAGTAGATCTTAACTAACACAGAAATGGCTATACCTCAATAAACTAAATGTACTGAGCTAAAACTAGGTATAATAGTAGCTGAGAGTAATTCACAACACATACTTTAAAGCAGATCATGTGAGATGACACAATTTATTGCAACATCACATAAGATTGTGCATAAGGTTTTTTTTTCAAGGGTTAACCAAAATGATTACAACTCTGTCATTTCTTATCATAAGATGACTTCTAAAAGTTTAAAACTGGCATGAAAGGCGATGGGTGCATTACCTTCAAGAAATAATAGGCCTTTAATAGCCCTGAAGTTATCCTCCGATGTGTGATTATAAATTAGATGCACAAAGAATTTCAGATGAAGGCATTCAGTTCAACCTAACTTTGCTCTGAGGCAGTTTAGTGCTAAAAATATCTGGAGATAAAACCAAGTTGAAGTTCTCCTTTTTCCAGTAATAAAAGATGATCTGTTAGAGTTTCAGACTCAGTTTGTGTGTTCAGATCTGCAGAACAAGAAAAGGCGTTATGTTTGGACTGCCAGGGTGAAGGCTGAAACAAACAGGAAGACCATCAACCACAGACCACACGACCAGGCCTTACATGAGATGTGCAACATCTGAACACAGCTGCTGATGCTCAAACAAATGGATTAAAGTTTAAATGTGGCCTCGTTCAGTCACTGCTTTGAGCCTCTCAGTAGTTAAGTAGTCAGATCTGCGCAAGATTTATTTATTTTATGCAGTTTCTAACTATGGTTTGTTCAAATTTATAAAGCAAATGATGTGTTAACTCAGTGACTTCCTGTTTCAGTAGAAACAGACAGAACAGACCTCCGATCAACTTTGCATAAGATAAACTCAGAACATAGAGCTTGATATGAAAATGTGTTAAGATTTTTCACCTATTGGTGTTTTTGTCTCTACAATCGTAAACTTTGTACATATTTACAGTTAATATTAAAGTTATATTTTTGGAAATTGAAGGTGCAAAAATGCAGATGTTTGAAGAGACCAGTTATCTTTCTTTTCTTATGGTGTTCCTGTTGTATTCATGGTTTTTTAAGCTGTCTTTCTTTTATTACCTATAAATAAATACCAGTTCACTTTGCCACAGTGAGAGCCGTCTTTACAGCTACTTCTGTGAGGAAATGTTGGTTGTGTTGAAGTGATAGAGGAGATGATGGTTTTAGAACTGAGTCACAGCTCAGAATAAATTCAGAACAGTAGTTTGGTTGCAGAACAACAGAAACTTTATTTTGTTTATTTGTTTATTTGCTTGTGCACAAGGGAGATTAAACACACTCTTCAGCAGATTGTCAGAATGATCTAACTAACATAGTAAAAGTTTCTGTATAAATTACAGGATGGGACCTCACCTTGTGTCTGAGCAGCTGGCTGATTCAAAGTGTGGAAAATTCCACTGGAAACACCTGAGACAGAACCAGTTTCACCCAGCCCTGTGGTGTGTAAGGCCCTGATCACAGCCCACTGCTGAGAAACTCACCTGCACGTCAGTCTTTGGTACGTCAGGAAGGACATGCACTGATTCTGTTTTAATTTTTAAATCTGCACAAGCACTAAAGAAGTTACATGAGTGAAACAAACATCATTAAACATTATATTTTATCATAACAGTGCTTTTTCACTGGTCTGCAAAAGAAAATCACACCTGTTGTGTGAAAGTAAAGTGGACAAACATGCCATGATTTTTCTCATTACTTGTCAGAGTTCAGTTTAGATGTACATCTGTGAAACTAATGCTGCTACTTCATGTAGGAAAATCCTGCTGCTGTTCAGCCGGACTTTGTTCTTCATTCTAATATTATGAGATGTGTTACATCATGAAAATTGGGTTGTTTGGAGCTTTTTGAACTTGCAAGTTTGTGATTCTGAGTTTCTTATAAAAAAAAACCCAAATACAGCTCATCCCAAAGTCAGACTCCCAGCTCTGAGGAACCTACTTTTTTTTCAAAGTCAAAGTCCAATATGGCTGCTCTGTGGGAACAATCTGCATCCTTAGATGACGAGGATCATCAGACATCTTTTGTCTCCTTTTTCAGCCTGATGTGTTCTGCTGAGCTTTGGTCCTTAAATATTGGACACAAATGAAGGCTGTGATGAGGACAAGGATGGGCAGACACCTGAGGACAAAGATCATCACTCCTCCCTGGGAAACGTCAGAGTTTTCTCCACAGAGACAAAAGATCAGACACACATGTTATCATTACCAGTCACACATCTTTGCTTTAATAATATGCTTGACATTAGGCAGAACTTTTACAGGAAAACAGCAAAAATATCTGTAAACTACTTGTAAATTAAAGAACACATTTTTCCTGTCTGTGTTCTCAGCTTCTGTACTCAGCTGCATTCAAAACTGCTTTCTATGAAATCAAACAAATCCCTTGAAATCTTAGTTGTTACCACAATAAAATATTTTAAAGTTGTTACAATCTGACATTCTTCTTTCTACTTTGATTAGTAAAATTATGCAAACAAAAAATTGTTTAAAAAATAAGAAAATGTATTTTAAGTGTAGTGAGACAAAACCTCTGCTTTCTAAACAGGACAGTATCCATAACATACATTTAGTCCATAATTCAACACAGTCATGTTTTATGTTGCTTACCTTTTGCTGAGTTTTCAGATGACTTTCCTCTTGTTGTAACTGTGATGGTTGTACCTTTTCCTTCTGCTTCAGTTAACACTGGTATCTCCACAGAAACCTTGCAGATATATGACCCTGAGTCTCTGTTAGTGATGTTTGAAAGGATCAGAAATGAACAGCTTCTTGCCTGCTCCTTCAGAGAGTCTGAAGACTGGTTTAGGATAGTCTTATTCTTTATAGTTGTTTGGTTTTTCAGCCATTTAATGCCAACTCTTCTGTCCGTCTTGTTCCAGCAGCAGGAGATGTTTACTGTCTCTCCCTCCAGGACAGAAACATCAGGACTCTGACTCACAACAAGTGTGTCTGATGAAACACCTGGACAGAGACACAGTGGGGTAAAATCATTAAATATAATGTTAAGTTTCCATGAAAGAATAATATTTCAATCATAGTGTCTGTTCTTTATTACCTCCAAAAAAGATTTTTATTCATCTATAATATGAATAAGAAATATTTTAATAAAAATATGTATTTCTTATGTTTACTGACAGAAACAAACACCAAGGAAAAATACAAGTAACATACAAAATTTTAAAAGTATACGAGCAACATACATTTGTGTAGTTTAAAAAAGATGCTTTTTGAAATCTAAAAAGATAAACATTTGTGTCTCTACTTACTTCTAGATGAGCGGGTCCAGAGGAGCAGCAGACTGCTCAGTAGAAGCTTCATCTTTTTACTCACATTAACCACTGGACCCGGATATCTGTCACTTTAGTCTCTGACGTCTAAGACACATGATACAGGCATTGTTCAATCGGTCATTTTCTCAGTAATTTTAAAACAGAAATGTGTGAAACCGCAGATAGGTTCCTTCCTCCATTCAAACTAAAAGAAAACATGTCTTGTGTTCATAGAACCTTCTCTCTCTTTCTTTAATGCGCTGAAAGAATTGTTTCCTCCTGTGCTTGTAAATCACTTTAGTAAATGGCAGAACTGAAACAGGTTTTAGAAAAAAACTATAAAGACTGTTTTAGGGGCAGAGAGGCATAGAGTTTAAAGTAAAGCTGTCAGGCAGGGTGGGAAAAAAAGGCAAACCCAGAGTGCAGACTCATATTATAAAGAAAACTAATTTATTAAAAGAAAACAAACAAAAACAACAGGCTGACGTGGCAGCAAAATAAGAAACTTAGGTTAAACATAGAACAACAAGGCGTGGCGCAAAAACATTATACAGGTAACCTAAAGTAACGATCCAGCGGAGTGTGGGAGAGATGACCGGGTTTTTAAACGCAGAGGGTGACGAGATAAGTAGGCACAGGTGAGTGATGACAATTGCCGGCAGGTGGAGGTGGGCGTGGCAGGAGACTGAGTGAGTGACAACTGGGGAGGAGTGGATGGTAACAAAACACAGACATGAGAGACAAAGACGCCGAAACAGAAAACTACGACATAAAACAAACCCCAAAAGAAACATGAAAATAAACTGAACAAAACACAAATCCCGACAAAAACTTGTTGATGTCAAAATAATATCAGTGACTGAATGTGCAAACAGAACACCAGCAGACCCGATGGTGTTCTGTTTGCTGCTCACTGACAGCTCACTGTCTGATACAGCTACATGTTTGTTAGCATGTAGATCTGAGATCTGGCCAAGGATTGACCCTCCGCTTCTCTAAGAGCCCCATTATCCAGTTTAAATATCCAAATCTCTGGTTAATTTTAACCTCTGCACCTCAACACACAAATGGTTCAGTTCTTACTCACATGCACCAGAGATTGGGTAAGAGGTCAATCAGAGGTCAAAGTCCAGCTTGCTTGCCAATGTCCACGTGAATAAAGGACAAGATTAATGCTCTGGTTTGTTTCCTAATTATTATTTCCCTGAAAATTTGACCACATCCAGTAACAGTTACTGAAGATATTAAAGAGCCATCAGCGCATAAACACGTTGTCTCGTCATTTACCTGGTCTGATTTGAACTTTTAGTAATTTGAACCATTGATGATCTACTAAGTGAATGTCTCAGGCAGCACAAATGCAATGTGGAAAACGAGAAAGAGGAACCATCATGGAAAGACAAGCCCCTGCACGGCATGTACCACCAGCAGATTGATTAAGTGGCTGATATTAACAAATCCTACCAAAGGGCTGGACTGAAGGACAGCACAGAGGCACTAATCATGGCAGCACAAGGGCAATAAAGGCCAGGGTCTATCATGCCATACAGGACCTAAGATGAAGACAGTCCAACACATAATAGCAAGCAAGAGCCCCCAGTGACTCAGCTCTCCAAACCTGCCTAACCTTCAGTTCCTTCAGCACAGCCTGCAGAGTCATCACCAGAGCTCCCCTCTGAAGTTTCTGCCACCCCTCAGTACCAAGTTTGCTACTGTGTCTGGGCCAGTCTCAGCATTTCCAAGACAACACTCCCCAAAGACTTTAGGGGTCCCCTGTTCCCTACCTGCCTTTGTCTAAGTGGGGGTCAGAGATGCCTCTCATCAGGTCACTCAAGAGAGGGTCGAGGACGATGCCTCTTCATGCTTCATCTCGGTAGGGGTCAATGACGACAATGCTCCCAAGTCTGGTCCATAAAACTGTCTCTTGTCACTAATTATTCTGGTCCTTTGTGACTTTTTTACTGTATACAGTTGAAACCAGAAGTTTACATACACAATATAAAAAGAGACATGCATTCTTTTTCACTGTCTGTCGTGAAATTAGAATAAACCTTGTGGCCATCCTTCTTTCAAAAGATTTCCAACGATTTTTGTGGTTTGTTGTTACACAAAATAATAAAGCTGGTTGTTTGTAGTAGTTTAGTTATCCTGTACCTTTGTTAGCATTGTCATGTTTTAGCTTAGTTATCTTGTCATGTTCTGTAACTCTGTCTTTGATTTTGTTCTTGTGTTGTAAAGCACTTTGAGTCGCCTCGTGCTGAAAAGTGCTATATAAATAAATGTACCTACCTATGTACCTACAAATTAAAATATATCAGCTTCATTAGCAAAGGGAGAAATATTGACAAAACAAACGTAAAATCTGTGACTTTTGGCCTTTTTTCACACATTGTTGTTGACTAGTAGATAGCTGTGACAGTTTTGTCATTTTTGAAACTTTCCATAAAAACAAACATTTTTCAAGATCCAAACTGATGATCAAATAGTTTCAGATCAACAGAAGCTGTGGATCCACAGACTTTGTGTCCTTTAGACATATGAAGAAAATCGTAGTTCAATAAATATCAACATTATTTGTTTATCACACATTTTTTTATATGAACATGCAAAAAATAAACCACTGTCATCTCCTGGTTCTGCTGAAATCATTGAGTATGAATAGTGTATGTGTGATCTGGTATGAGTCATTGTTTTTTTATGTGTTTCAACAGACACACAACATATCAATCACAACCTTGGTGTCGATATTGATATTTGGATCAAGCTGCACTTCTACTCGAAACTCTTGAAGAGGTTCTCAGTTTCCGTTTTGTGTGAGTCAAAGAGGCTTGTTGCTTGAATTTAGAACCTGCTCAACAGAATTGTGCAACAAATTCAAAATATTTACTAAAACAACGCAGCATCTTAAACCCGTCTTAAACACTTCTGTCATCTCCAAATTGTTTTAGAGTACTAGAGCTGTGTTTTAACTCCTGTAAGGGAGTTCTTCTCTGACAACCGAGGCTAGTATTCAGGTCTAAAATTCACATTAGTGATAAATAATAATGATTAAAAAGAGGTGCAAATCTGCCTATCATCATGTCTAAAGTGTATTCCAGCAATTAAATCATAAACATGGGGGTGAATACCAAGGTAGGTACAAAGTGAGCTGAGGTGGGTAAGATATGAGCAGAGGTAGGCATCAAAATAATGTGTAGGTGTCATGGCGAAGGAGAAGGAGGCGAACCTAGAGTGCAGACTCATTAAAGAAAAAAACCCAAAATTTATTCTTAAATAAACAAACAAAAACAAAAGGCTGACATTGCAGCAGAAATCCAAAATATAACAAAACAGAAAGGCGAAGCGAGTCAAGGCAAGGCAAAACAAGCGACCTAGACAACAAGAGACAAGAGACATACCAGAGACAATGAACCAACGGGGAAGTGGAGAGAATGACCAGGTTTTAAAGCAGAGGATGATTATTCAGTGAGCACAGGTGAGTGATTACAATTAGCAACAGGTGAAGATGGGCATGGTGGGAAGACGAGATAAACAGAGGAGAAGTGAATGATGACAGACCACAAAAGACAGAAACAATACAAAGACAAAACATGAAAACAATAACCCAAAACGCAAAGGAAATACAAAGAAAAAACAACAAAAATCCAAATCCTGACAGTAGGGCCTAGACTAGATGTCACACAATGTACTGTAGGTTGTGATTTTCAAAACTGGTCAGATGAAACATGGTTGGCTGCAAACAGTCAGAATTCAGTGAGACTGCAACAAAGAATTGGCTGATTTTTCTCACAGTTTTGAATGACCAACCAGTCTCCAACAGTTGCAGCCCAGCAGTTCATAGCAAAGGGACAGGACCTGAAAAACTGACTAATAATGTTCATTTTCCATTCATCTAGACTGCAGATCTCAGTTCGACATGGTAATATGGCAGCTGTAAGCTATTTGTTTTGCTATCAAGGTTTTGGTTCATGCTAAACATTTTGGTAAAAAAGAAAAAAACAACAACCTTGATTAGTACTGAGAACTTGTGTGTGTCTGATCTTTTGCATGTGAAGAAATTTCTTATGCTTCCCAAGGAGGGAAGCGTTGATGTTTGTCCTCAGGTGTCTGCTCATCCTTGTCCTCATCACAGCCTTCATTTGTGTCCAGTATTCAGGGATTAAAGCTCAGCAGAACACATCAGGTACTGGAGAAGTTGTTCCACCAGGCAGTAACAGGATGTATACCATGCTGTATTAAAAGTGCTGGAGCTGACTGATGTTTTGTTTCCGATGATTCAAGAAATGACTCAACTTCAGCTCGGAGCAGACCCCGGAGAAGATGAAGGGCATGAGAGAGGCAGAAGCAGAAGGACATTGAAATAGGACTTCTAAAGATATAATCTTGGATCAGGGAGCTTCTCACCATCTCAAAGGACTAACAGCCCTGTAGACCTAGCCCAGCTTCCCATTGAAAGCTTTTATCATTTGACCTTCAGAACCACTCCAGGAATCTAGTCATCATTTCTGACTCAATTAAAATATATTAAACAGATCAACTCTGTGGTTGTCTACAGCTCATAAACATATCATTTGGTGTTTCATTGCAAGCAATAGCTTTGGCTTTAAGTAATTTTATCTTTTTACTTGCTTTTATATTCTGTTTTGATGATTTTATTGTTTTTATCTCGTCATGTTTTTGTTTTAATAGTTTTCTGGTTTTATTCTGTATCACCTTGGTCAGCCAGCTTTGGTTGTTTTAAATGTGCTCTACAAACACGGTTAATTTGATTTTGATTTGAACTTGTTTTCAGTTTCTCACCTTTTAATCATGATACAAAATATCACGATCATAGGTGAGGGTTGGAATGGAAAACCCACCACCTATGGATAACGTCTGGAAATCATGAGTCATATTTCTACACTCCAAAACTTCATTCATCTCTATACCAGTTTAAATTCTCCAAAAATAAATGCAGGGCATTACCTGATGGGCAATGAATCCTTCAGGGGCAATATCTTCAATACCTTAAAGTAAGCACAGAGAGGAAACAACACATGAATCCAGGAACAACTCAGATAAACAAAGGTTGTGAATGGTGGTTCCATGTCTGCTTTGCCTGCCTGTATCTTCTAACCTACTACTATGTGCTGGACTGTCTCAGGGGCATCTTTACACAGCTGTTTGCAAAAAAAGGAACCAATAAATGGATTTTAAGGAAGCTTTTATACAGTAACCATTATATATGCATCTAAAACTGATTAACTTTTAGAGTCAACCTGATTGAAGATGGCTGCCACAGCTAATCAACATTAGCAAGAAAAGTGGCTCGTGCCAAATCTTTGCTTAAAATGTTGGCATTAACTGTTGGCACCAACCCTGTGCTTGGGGTGGTAGTTACTGAGAGTCATATTCATCACTTTGTCTGAGCACTGACAAATTAATCTTTGTTTAAAAGCTTGGAATGTGAGCCAGAGGGCAACATTCATTAATTCAAGAAATCTTAGTTTCATTTGAAATATGTTTCTACCAGCAAGAAATGATGAAATGTTAAGTTTAATAAATGCTAGAAGAATCTGATGTGTATCTGTGTAGATCGTTTCTGTAAAAAAGAATTTAAAAATATAAAATCAGAGAATTTTCATCATAATCTTTATTTTACCTATGAGGTCTGGGCTGTAATATGACCTGGTATGTATCAGGCTGTATGCATTGCAACAATTTACTTTAAACGTGTTCTGAATAATATTTGTGTGCACAATGCAACATATATTTGCAGTGAGTCATAATTACACAAATTGTTCTGTACGTTAGTAAATTATTTAATACAAAACCTCTGACAAATATGGGACTAATTTGTCTCCATGCAAACAGAACCTCTGGGACAAATGTGGGCTTTGTGTCAGATTATAACCTTAAAAGATGTTCATATCAACTTTATATAAACTGAGTCTTCACAAACTCTGGAAAATCATTTGTACTTGTTTAATCAATGCATAAAACAACTGTATATATATATATATGTATATATATATATATATATTTGTACAAGTTACAGCACAGCAACAGAGAAACAAAGTGCCTCTTCAGGAGCCAGTGTCTGTGTCATCACATCTGATGATTCATTTTAATAGCAGCTAAAGGTTTTACTACCACCATCCACCTAAAGTATTCAGAACTAACCTTTAAAATACCTTGCATTACTGTTTACTTTATTGATGTGGGAAAATAATTAATTCCGTTTGTTGGGAAATACCATCTGACTCATGTTTGGCTGTAGATGTAAATCTGAAGTTTAAAAACTGAATTAAACATCAGATCTGTGCATTGTATTTAGTGTTCCCCCCCCCCCCAAAAAAAAAAAATAGTAGTAAACTGTTTCCTAAGATGATGAAACCACACTGCCCCCTAAAGCTCTGTGTCCTGTGATCAGGAAAGCAGAGGGAGGTGGGCTGAATGCTCTCGGACGGTGCCTGATGATGGGGAAACTGCTGATCTAGCACCAGCTCTGTTATTGCATTTTTTGTCTTTTGATATAAAGGACTCATCTTAACAGGTTGTTGATGGTCCATTCAGTTACCCCCCCAAGACAGATTACAACTCTGTGTAATTAGTTGAACCTATGCAATGTAGTGACTCAAGACAACCAGCAGAGGGTGCTGTAGGCGATTAAAATGAGGGATTCCTTACTCAAGAGTCTGAAAAGATAAAACTGTTCAATGCATTTTCACTACAGAGATTATTGAGATTATCATCTGATTATTGAGTTCAATAATTGTTTTAAATGGATGGAGATTTCTTTATTTGCATGTCAGATTTATTTAACCAAAAGAGTGTAAATGTTAAAAATGTTCTGTTGTTTTAAAAAAACATTTCCACCTCTCTTCAGGAGAAGTTCAAGCACAGTTGCCTTCAAGTTTCTGGTGCTAATGTGTTTTAAACTCAATGCAGTGCTAGTTTCTAAGATTTAAGCAAAAATTGTTTATGAAAACCTGAGCACAATTTCTCAGCATTTTCTGGTGACTGCATGTCACTGTTTAAGTTATTTGTTTTGTATAAATAAACAACATATATATATTTATATAAAATAAAATGACTATTTATTGCCCCCTCCAAAATATTCCTCAGCCCCCCACAGTTAAATTCTTCTGGAGTCAGGTCTGCGTAAGCATCAGGTATAAACACCTACACAGGTCCGTGCACGGAGCTCTGTGCGACTCTAATTGAGCCTTAATGCTGCGAGCGGTGCAGTTTTATTTACCAAAGTCGTACTAAAACATTATGACTTCTTACATATATAAGGTGCTCCGGATTATAAGCCGCACTGTCGTTTTTTGAGAAAACTGAAGGATTTTAAGTGCGCCTTATAGTCCGGAAAATACAGTATTTTTGTTTTTCTTTCTATAAAGGTTAAGATCAGGGTTTCTTTCATTAGGACATCTAGCTAATAGAAACGTATTCATGGTACATATTACAGCTGACTCTCAGACTGATGGTCCTGAAAAGATAACATGGCTTTTAGACTGAGGAGTCGTTCAGGTTGTAATCTGCAGGTTTTATCTTTTAGTTTTTAGATAAATGTTTTAATAATAATGCTTTTACTTATGTGTGCGTGTGTTTGTTTGTCTGTCTGTTAGCAAAATATCTTGTGAAACGCTGAATAAATTTTAATGAAACTTTCAGAAAGGAATTACTGGATGAAACTCTACAGCTGGAAGTCAATCTGATGCAAGATGGCCACCACAGCAAAACAACCTTAGCAAACACAAAAATGGCTATGACCCTGTCAATTTTACAGATATTGAGCTGAAATTTGATGTGGCTGTAGCAGAGAGTCATTCACAACACATTCCTCAGGCACTAACAGATCATGCAAGATGTCGCAGTACTGCACATAGTTCTTTTCATGGTTTCAGACTTCATAAAATTTTATTTTTCCATTTGAGTTGAAAGGAAGAAGAGTGAATCAAACCTTGAGGTAAAAAAAAAAAAATAATAATAATAAAAAAAATATATATATATATATGTTGGATTAAGCACTATACAGGTGCAGGACATTTATCTTTATGTTCATCAGTGTGAGTAACTTTTCTTTGTGAAGAAAACAATCATTTAAACACACACATAGGAGTTTTACTCTACTGTCTCCTTCAGTCAGCGCACATCAGTTACAGAGTGTCTGAATTTATTTGATTCATATTTTCTTCTGGTGTTTCTTCTGTAACTGAGCTGTTTTGATGATCTTTGGTAAAATATTTTCATTAAATCTAGTAAAAAATAAAAGATTAAAAATTAGAATATAAAAAATAAATTTAGAAGTATTTTATTTAATAAAAAATCTGCAAACTCAGTGGTTTGAGCAGTCGTCCTCCGATGACAGAGTTGGAGGTTCAGTTCCACCAGTCTGCCACATGTTGAAGTGTCCCTGAACCCTTCACTGTCTCCGATGTGCCCCATCGGTGTATGAATGTGATCTAAAGCACTGATTAGACTCTACAGAATGATTTATTCAGGTTAGCTCTGTAGAGATTTGGTGCTGTATGAATGTGTGTGGATGGGGAAATGAGGACACAGATTGTGTTGAAAAGCCTGTTGAGAGGTCTGGTTGGCTAAAAAGGCGCTGCATAAGTACAGACCATTTACTGATAAATAAGATTTATTCAAAGAAGTTCATTTCTTATTTCTGTATGAGTATTTTGACAGGAGAAATTTACAAAACATGGCAATTTTTTTCCCAAAAAATATTGATGAAACAGGTTGTCCTGGATAAGGTTTTTGTGAAAATGAATTGAGCTAAAATACTGCTTTAATGAGAAGTTAGAAGGTCATGTTTAGTTGAAGCAGTGGAGAAATCAGACATGAGGCCAGGAGGTTAATTATGTGGCAAAACCTTTTTTTTTTTTAGTATATGGTTAAAACATTGTTTCTTTTTGTTCTCAGGATCTTGGCCAGTTCAACTCTGAACCAGTGTCTGAGTGATATTTCTTTTTATCAAATTTACAAAATTCTATAAAATTGTCTCCACATAATAGTCTCTTGAGTGTAGATTAATGAGGAAAAATTTAATTTAATGAATAACAGTAAAAGTAAGCATGTCTGTCTGTGATATCTTAAGCTTAATTATCAAATCTATACCTAAAAGTAAATATACAGAACTGTAGCTATAAGCCTAAATTAGCAAAACATTAGTTAAAATGATCAAAACTGTGGCTAAGTCGTAGCTAAAAGGTAAAATTAGCCAGGCGAAAAGGTCTGAAATGTTGTCAGTAGTTCACACTGACGACTGATCAACTGAGAGACAAAAATTCAGGACTGAATCAGGTCAAACGTGCAGGCATATGCTACGTGCATTTATACATTTGTTTGTGTTCAGCAGATGGGCGCGTTTCTCTGCAGACATCAGATGTCTCAAACGAGGCCTGGTACAGGACTGCGTCATTTATGAGTTTATGAGGTTTGTGGTTGATGGTCTTCCTGTTTGTCTCTGTTAGCACACTGACAGTCCAAAGCACAACACAAAACCATTTCTGCTAAGCAGGAAGCTGGTTGGACTGTACCCAGCCTGTAAACAACTGAGACAATAAAAGTTCTGCTTTGCATATCTCAGAAAGAAGGGTGCGATTGTGAGGAATAGTCTGTTCTGTTGTTGGACTTCCATGCAATTCACATTTTGTCTGAAATGAATGCAGATGGTGTCATCACAGTTATGATCATATATCCTGCACAGCTGGCTAAAGAGAGGAGCTGATCTGTCAGCTGATCGCCTCTTGTTGGTGAGATGGATCAGGTGGGGATCTGGGAAGATGCTGAAAGAACAGATGTGGTACATTTAAAGATCTGAAAATGTGCTGTGGAAATCTGGCAGTGGTCCCAGGCCAGGAGTTATTCACAACCAGGGTTTCCCCCAGAAAGAGGCTAAACCCAGTGGTAGGTGGCCAATCGCCGGCCGATCGCCGGCCGACTGTGATTTAGTGAAAAAAAAAGTTGACAGGAAAGTTGAAAATATGGCTATTTATTATGTGATACTGAAAGACATTTGTGCCAAATATTTACACAACTACAGTTTTACAAAAATGCACTTTTGAAATGCTTTTTTTAACAAGAAAAATACAATTAAAATAAATAAATACTAATTGATTGCACCTAATTTGAATCCTTATTTAAGTCACATTTCCAAATAAATTAAATTATCATAAATGAAAAAGTGCAAACAAGGCACTGTCAAGGCCAATGAATAACAACTGAGAACTGAAAAACAGACAGATGCTGTAATGTACTGTGCTTTTTGTGGCACAGGCTGCATGTTGGAAACAAAGCATATCTAATGCTGAATTTAATAGCATCATTTTACTGTGTAACATGGATAAATTACACGTGTCATATTAATATTTTCACTAATGCTTACTGTATTAGGTCTTGTAAAGCCACCTGCTGAGTTTTAGCTCAACTAACCATTTTTGGTTAAACCCGCTGATGTTTATGGCTGCGGCTCCACCTGTAGCTGAAGGCGGCTCGGCCTCAGGGCTCATTAGAGTCGGTGGAGGCGTTTATACTTGGCGCTTACGTCGGTGCAGCATTCTCCGACTCCAAGTTACAAAAGGTGCACAACGCGACACAGGCGGGACCTTCGTGCAGGGGCGGGGACAGCGCGATTGCGTCACTGTTGGCGCGCGTACCCTCGCGCTGTGAGGTAGATGAAGGTAGCAGTTTTGGGGGTGTGGGCGGAAAAAAACGTGCATAAAAGATGACGTATTTATAATAAACAAGCGGAGCTTTTTTTTTTAAAGATTTCATAGGAAAGCAAGGAAATGAACCCTGAATAACTTTTTTCCAAGCAGCTATTGTTTATGAGGTTGTACAATCGAGCCATAAGGTGGTTGGTGTTTCTCATGGTGACAACCCCCAAACCCTGGGAAGGACACTGGGTTGATGGCTTCTTTCAAGCAAAGTAAGGTGCCCTACAAAGCCTGGTTAGTTTGTCGGACTTTGGAAGTAGCTCACAGGTATCAAAAGGCCAAGTGCATCACTGGAAGTTGCACAAGCAAATACTCAGGTGTGGGGAGGAGTTCTGTGAAGCTACAGAGCAGGACTTTGGGTTGGACCCTTAGTTCCTCAAAGCCCAGGATGTATAATAGTTGCAGCACTGTCTAAACTGACACAGTATCTGCACAACCAGAGAGCTTAGTTTGTATCATTGGTGTTGGGCTTTGCCAGGGTTTTTATACTATTCACAAGTTTTATTGACCGAATTTCTAAGCATAGCCAAGTGGTGAAGAGTTTCTAGTTCAGGAGGCTTTGGTTTTCATCAGTGTTTTGCACATAATAATTATAGGCAATGGGTGGTGACTGAATGAGACTGAGAGTTTAAACGGCTGACATGATCTTCCTCTGCAGAGCGGCTGGGCTCACTTTCAGAACTTTTGGGACTGTTTGGTCTGAAACAATGAGATTCATTCATTCAGGAGCCAGAAGTTGAAACCACTATCAGTGCTCAGTAAGTAAAGCAGCTATCGAAGGTCCTAAAAGTTGCTAGAGGTCACTAAACAATGTCATCTGCTGCATAATTGGCCTTGGGTCCATGGGTCTACAACAGGAAGGAGTGAAGCTGACTGAAAGTTTAAACTCTGCTTCAGTACTGTACTGCGCATATTTGCAGGTTTTTAATGCTTGTTTTTCTGCTTTCTATATAATAGGAGACTACATTGAAAGAATGAGGGGATACATGGTGGGGTAGTCTGTTAGCACTGCTGCTTCACAGCCAAAGGTCCTGGGTTCAAATGTCGCTTGGGGCCTCTCTGTGTGGAGTTTACATGTTTTCCTAATGCATGCATGGGTTTCCTTCCTGTATTCCAGCTTCCTTTCACAGTACAACCCTCCTGAGGTCCTCATAACTGAAGAGAGGAGAAGAAGCCCCTGTAACTTCAGGGTCAAATTGACCCGAAAGCCACAGGAGGGTTAAATACAAGTAAGTTGGAAATTCTAAATTAACCCAAGTGTGTGCTTGGTTGTTTATCTTTATGTGGCAGAAACCTGTGATGAATTTCTAAAGAGTCAAAAGTTCATCATTTCAATTCTCACCTTTCAACCACATATAAGAAAAAAATCACCGCAGCTGCAATGTATTTTAATTCAACAGAAGTGTAAAAAGGTGTGTGTCATTGTCACTTCTGTTGAATTAAAATACATTGCAGCTGGTTTGACCTCCTACCTATTTTCAGTTAAGTCTCAAGTCCCATCACATAGTAAATAAACCCCTACTTTCCAACCCAACTACACATACACACTCACACCTCCCCCAGGTATAAACCTTTTTTTTTGGCATCGGTTATCCAGGTAGAAGTTCTCACAGAACCCTGAGAAATACTGACAAGCCTCCACCCACCAAACTTTGACACCTACCTCCTGCCATTACATTGAGCTGAACTGCAAAGGTGTGATTTCCTGTGCAGACCTGAGAAGCAGCGTTCCTTCCTCTCTATCAGCATTACTCAAAAACATGAATAAACCTTGAATACAGCAGCAGAGTGTTTGAGCTTTTTGGGTTTGATTTGAATTCTGTTTTGTTTATTGTGGACAATATATGGATTTTCAATTTGATTATAAGTAATGGACCACTGCAGAGGTGTCATGATTGTTGGTGTTTTGGGGGTTTTGTGTTGGTCTTGTTTTGGTTTGGTTGTCCTTTGAGTTTTTTGTGTTCATGCCCTGTCACAATCCACCTCCCCAGTACTTTTCCTGTCATGTCTGCCACGCCCATATCCACCTGTTTGTAATCATTCTCACTCACCTGTGCCCATTTTCCTCATTATCCTCTGTCTTTAAGAACCGGTCATTTTCCATCACTCCTCACTGGATCATTCTGCTTTGTCTGCTTGTCTCTCGCTCCTTACCATGCCATGTTCTGTCTCTTGTTTTTGAATTTTGGTTATTGTTAGTTTGGCTGCCACGTCAGCACTTTTGTTTTGACAGTTTATCTAAGTTAATAAATTAGTTTCCTTTTTACAATGAGTCTGCGTTCTGGGTTCGCCTCCGTTTTCCCCCCTTCTGACAAGAGGAGCTGCCCAGCTTCCTCGGGGTTATCTTTGGCCTCCTGGGGATTTCTCTGATTAAAACCCTCCTTACCTACTCCTGAGTTTTGGTGGATGACCCTCTTTAGGCAGGTTTGCTGTGGTGGCATCATATTTCCATTTCCTAAGAATGGATTTAATGGCGCTCTGTGGATTGTTCAGGTTTTGGGGTATTTTTTGCAACCCAACCCTGATCTGTTCTTCTCCACATCTCTGTCTCTGACCTGTGTGGAGTTCCTTGTTCTTCATGATATCTCTGGCTTGGTAGTTGAACTAGTGTTGATTCTGGGGGCTGTTAGAACAGGTGTAAAGATACTGAGATCATTTGACACTTAGATGACTTTATTTAACTAATTATGCGTCGTCTGAAAGTAATCGTTGATGCTTTAAAGCCCAGAAAGTGAATCCATATTCATGTGCCACTTCTAATTAAGTTTTTGAGTATTATTTAAAATTATGATCCTTTTTTCCTCCCATTTAACTTCATTAGTCTGCAATGTGTCCAACACTCATAATTAAATTGAAAAAAAACAACATTTAAATTAAAATTTGTAGGAAACAAAATGGAAAGAATACCAAGAGGGGGGAAGTGTTGGTAACAAGGATGCATGTAGTCAACCAGAAACCCAAAGCAAGAAACCACACACAAAGGAAGTACACTTTTAAAATAAAACAGGAAATCCAGCAAATACTAATTGAACAGTTGGTCATCTTTGAGTTTACAAATGCAGCGGAGATTATCTGATCTGAAGAAAGTAGAAATCACTTTTTGACATTCAGATATTACTCAGGTGACATAAAAACAAACATATTTGGGTATTTTTGTAAGTATCTCCAATCCCTATATGTTACTGTTTTTAAAAAGTTTACACAAAAACTATCTCAGAAATGTCAAATAATCTCACTCCAGTATTTATATTATTTCTCATGTTGTGTTTTAAAAAAGATCACTGAACTCCATCATGAGAAGTAAAAACGTTAGTTTTTTAAACTGATCTGTCTCTGCTGTCTGTCTAAAGAAGGAAGGAACAGAAGCTGTGGTTCAGACACACACAGAAAAAACCTTGATGTTTCTGTTGTGTGTGTGTGTGTGTGGGTGGGACTTCGAGCAGCGAGATGAAATGCGTATCTCTCTGCAGCGATGAATCAGTCAAGAAAGATGAAGCTTCTACTGAGAAGTCTGCTTCTTAGCGCTCTCTGTGCTCTCTCATCGTGGAGTAAGTAGAAACATGACTTTACGTTTAATGTTACATTTGAGCATAACTTGTATAAATGATCAGAATTTTATTTCCCCAGAAATGTATTTGCTGTTAAATGTTTTGACAGTTATCACATTAATGTGCATAAATGCACATTGTACTTGGGCATCATAATCTTGCTCTCAGTAGCTTAAATGTTAAAAACACGTTTTCTTTGGTTCTGTTCAAAGGTTTTAAAAATCTGCTACTGTGAAATGGTAACTCAGTGGAGTGCACAATCTAATATATTTTACCCCACTGTGTCTCTGTCCAGGTGTTTCATCAGACACACTTGTTGTGAGTCAGAGTCCTGATGTTTCTGTCCTGGAGGGAGAGACAGTAAACATCTCCTGCTGCTGGAACAAGACGGACAGAAGAGTTGGCATTAAATGGCTGAAAAACCAAACAACTATAAAGAATAAGACTATCCTAAACCAGTCTTCAGACTCTCTGAAGGAGCAGGCAAGAAGCTGTTCATTTCTGATCCTTTCAAACATCACTAACAGAGATTCAGGGTCATATATCTGCAAGGTTTCTGTGGAGATACCAGTGTTAACTGAAGCAGAAGGAAAAGGTACAACCATCACAGTTACAGCCAGAGGAAACACATCTGAAAACTCTGCAAAAGGTAAGTTTTGCTCACAAACCTTAGTCTTGCATAGAAAAAAAAATCTTATAATAATAAAAACATGTGCTTCTTTTTAATAACATCAAGAAGAAAGCCGTGGTCCTCCCAGCAGTCTACCACTTCCCGTTATGATCAGCCTGGCTGTATTGGCACCGTTGTTCCTCGTCGCTCTCGTCTGTTTCTGCTCTCTGCGGAGGAAACAAGGTAAAAACAGAAACATTTGTATTGTTATTCCTGAAACAAAACATTCCCTCAGATAAAAACAAATAAATGTTTTGTCAAGTGGACATATATAGCTCTAATTTTCCATAAACAATTGACTTAAACTACATGTTTTATTTTTAATGATGGCATAGAGAGTTGTCTAAAAAGGTCCACAGGGAGCCTTGAGAGACATTTAGATCAACAGGAACATTGAAAAAAATGATTGCTATTGAACTATTATGATTTTATATTATTTTTGCATGTATTTATTATTTATTATTAATTTATTTTATTATTTATTATATTACAATGAATCTTCGCAGGCAAAAAAAGAATGACTCAGCTTTTTGACATCCAACTGTCTTTAACCACAATTTTTGAAATTCTGTCTCAGTTCCTTCTGTGTAATACACATTGTGAAATGTCTCTAACGAAGAGTTGTCTGGCTTTTACTTCAACAGAAAAAGGTTTATCCATTTGACCACTGCAGCAATGCATTACTAACAAAAACAATAAAATGCAAAAAAAGAACAAGACAGTCATTGTAACTTAGCCAATAAAAGACAAAATCCTACTTTCCAGAATATTAGCTTTCATCAAATGAAATGAAATTTATTTATGCCGCATATTTAAAAATAACTGCCATTGGACAAAGTGCTGCACACAAAACAATAACTAGTAAAAATATAATAATACCGAACACAAGAGACCATAAAAACAAACAAAAAACAAATAAACGTTTTAAAATATGATAAGAGTTCAAATAAAAAAAATAAAATTAAGCAAAAATATATCAACTCTCCTGCTGTATTAAAGGCCAGTGAGTACAAATGTGTTTTAAATGGAGAATTAAAAACACAAAGCGTTGAAGCCTGTCTGATATGAAGGAGCAGCTGGTTCCACAGATTAGGACCTACAACTAAAAAGACCTGATCCCCTCTGTGGACCAGCCTGGACCTCGGGACACCTAAAGACCTGATCCCCTCTGTGGACCAGCTTGTACCCTGGGACAACTAAAATCAAATTATCATTAGATTGGAGGGATCTGGAGGACACATAAGGCTGCAGGAGGTCAGACAGGTAGACAGGAGCCCGCCCATTCAGGGCCTATAGGTCATCAATAAAACGTTACTACTGGTGGTGGTCAGAGGGCTCAGTGGTCCTGGTGTGATGGCAGCCTCACTTCTATCAGCCCGCCCCAGGGCAGCTGTGGCTACAGTGTAGCTTACCGCCATCAGTGTGTGAATGTGAGGATGAATGGGTGAATGATTGTAGTGTAAAGCGCTTTGGAGTCCTTGGACTAGATAAAGTGCTATACAAGTGCAAGCCATTTACTATCAATAAAACTTTAAAAGCAATTGTAAAATAAACACAGAGTCAGTCAAAAGAAGCCAGCACTGGGAGATATATTCATGCTTTTTTTTGTTTATGTTAAGAGACGAGCTGCAGTGTTTTGAACCAACTGCAGTCATGAGAGGCTGGCCTGGCTAACACAACATACAGAGTTACAATGATCTAGTTGGGATGTAAGAAAAGCATGAATAACCTGTTCAAATCCATTAGAGAATAAAAACAATTTCACTTCAGATAAAAACCTAAATAAAAAAGTTTTTTTTTTGCTACAGATCTAATCTGTTTCTGTTTGTTAAAATTTGAATCAATTATCTCTCCAAATGTTTTATATGAGATTTTACAAACAGCTCGAAACTATCCAGATTCGTAAGAGAAGCGCTGCTTTTTCCACTGGGACCAAAAATAATAACTTCAGTTTTATTCCATTGAAATTTAGGAAGTTTGAAGCCATCCAAGCTCAGTGAGGCAACAAACAGGGGTTTCCAAGGAAAAAAATGAATGCACTTTAACTGAAGGTAGATCTTAATGTTGTCTGTGTAGGAATAAAAAGAGATGTTACGTTTTCTAAAGACGGAACCAAAGGGGACCATGTAGATGAGAAAAAAAAATGGATCCAAGAATTGATCTTTGGGGAAATCCACATGAGAGTGGGGCTAAAGAAGAAGCAGATTGTCCAAGCCTTACAGACTAACTCTTATCAGAGAAGTAAGACCTGACCCAGTCTAATGAAGAGCCTTTGATACCACGGAGCTCCTGCCGGGTGGTAGCCTTGTGGTTAACACCGTACCACCTGCCTTCAGCTTTTACTATATAAGGTTACTAAATAAAGATAGAATGTCACCTAAAGAACAGACCTAGTGGTTTTAATCAAACAAAGCCTCGACTCTTAAAGTGATGAGAGAGTTTGGACCTGGTTCTTGCTCACTTGTAAAAATAACAAAAAAAAGTTAAGAATTTATTTCTAACATGCTACTGAGCTCAAAAGTTTGTTAAAAAAAAGAAAAAATGACAGCACTAACACCAAGACTAATCATCATTAATATGGCAAACAAACAATAATGAGTTTCAAAAAGTTTTCACATCTTAAGCCTGTTAATGTTCCAAACTACTCTGAGACTAGATCAGATTAAAGTGAATTTGATATGATTTTTTTCCAACAAGTTCATATGTGAGTACTTTGGTGAGGTTCACTTTAACTATAAGTTCTGTTTGTGGCCATGAAAATCCAGAAAAACCACATGTACTTCAATTTAATTCAGTTTATTTATAAAATGTCAATTCACAACAAAAGTCATCTCAGGATACTATACAAAAACATTCACATACATTATAAAATGTAAATTAATAACAGTTATCTATCCAAAAAAGGCAGCAGATTGTATTGAATCTTCATTTTATTTTCTTGACATGTGAAACACGATTTGCACGTTTCTTGTGTAATTTTTGTAAATGTATTTTTAACACATTTGTGTAATCACTTCACTCTGAAGTAATGCTGTTATTCAAACATTTATTTTCAGTGATTGTTATTTTGAGTAAACAGTGATCGGAAGAGCCGAAGAGTAAAGTAGTTTAAATATGTGACAGTAACAACTTAACCAGTTGATTTTGGTAATATAAAAAACTGATTTAAGCATAATAATAATAATAATAATAATAATTAATAATACCTTTTTTGTGGTGTAGTATACAATAAACACACAATAAAGTAAACATTAGAACTGTAATAGAGTGGTTACAGAAAAATTGGTGGGTGACAAAACCAAAACAAATCTGCAAATCTAGAGTTGCAGCATTGTTTTTATTATCTTTTATTTATTCACACATTATTAATGTTGAGCACGGTAAATTTAAACCTTTGCTAAATTTACAAAGAATCCGATTTTTTGTAACTTCCTTAAAGCCTGGAGGCTGGTGTTTGAATGTTCCCAGAGCTAAAGGACTCAAAATAACAAAGATTATTGTTCCTCTAGAGACCAATATGTCAAAGTTTCTGACAAAAATGAATACATCTTGGCTTTTCATTGGAAATGCACCAATTATTCATTTCTGAGCCGATACAATGTTAAAACATTTCATCACGCTGAAATCAGCAGCCAGTTTCAAATGTACTTCGTAATGATTTTTGTTTTTGTTTAATATGAGGGAAACAAAAAATACGAGTTCTAAAAAGTTAAGTATTTAAATGTTTCAAAAGACTTTTTAGCACCTTAAACTGCTCAGTCACTGTAATCTTCAGCACTTATGTTGCCCAACCAAATGTTTTCACACGGATGGTAAATAAATCTTCAGAGTGACAAATTCTCGACATGACAGAAAAACTTTGACCAGGCCAACAAAGACTCTAACAATCCTGAGGAGGAAAGGGATTAGAAATAGCTTTTCATGCAAGTGTGTCTGACAGAAACGGAGTAACTTGCTGCAGTTTGAAAGCTTGGAGTCCCACACTTTTGATTGAGAAAGCTCCACAAATAAGCCAAATGTCTACAAAAAACAAGAAAAGAAGTCTGGTTGCCTTAAAGAAAGAAAGAAAACAAACAAAGTAAAACTTAGAATCACTATCTCCTAAGTGAGAGAATCTACACCAACACACATCTGATTGTCATGGTTTACTTTTGGTAAATCAGCCCATCTTAAAGCTGCAAACTCAGTTCCAGAGTACCATTATGTGAATGTGGTTACTAAAGTAAACACAGGTTAAAACAAATATCATTTCAAAGACAAATCTATGGGATCAGTAGTTGTACCCTGCGGTACACCCCAGACAAGTACCTTGTGTTTGTCAGCCAAATTATCTTTTTCACAGTAATTTTTCAGCGGGAAATAGAAAATGATTTCCTGCTGCAGTCCAAGCTGCTTTCTGAAACTGATACTTTAGGGCCCCAAGACTGTTATTAAAGCTAAACCGTCACCGAGTGGTGAGAAGTGCAAAGCAGTATTAGCTAAAGATTTGGAGAAGTAGGGAAAGTACTGACTTTTAAAGGAACAAACTGATTTGTCCAAGTTAAAGCTGAAGGTCAAGACCTTGATGCATGTGTCTGTTTGTGTGTGTGATTCAGTTCAAGCAGCCAGGGTGATCTACGAGGTTCCCCACACCGACTCCATGGATGCCGAGATGGACAAACACAGCACCACGTCTTCCCGAGGCTCCACTCAGTGGGTGAGTATGAGAGGCATTCAATCAATCAATCAATCAATCAAATTTTATTTGTATAGCACATTTCAGCAGCAAGGCATTTCAAGGTGCTTTACATAATTAAAAAACAAAATAAAAACAGCGTGTGACAATGAATAAACAGTAAGAAAGAGACAAACATCAAAAACCCGCACTCTAACCCTAATTTAGCCATAAGCAACTCTAAACAGGTGGGTTTTAAGTTGAGATTTAAAGGCACCCAGTGTTCCAGCTGTTTTACAGTTTTCTGGAAGTTTGTTCCAAATTTGTGGTGCATAGAAACTGAAAGCTGCTTCTCCTCGTTTGGTTCTGGTTCTGGGGATGCAGAGCAGTCCAGAACCAGAAGATCTGAGGGGTCTAGACGGTTGGTACAGCGATAACAGATCTTTAATGTATTGTGGTGCTAAACTGTTCAGTGATTTATAAACTAACAACAGTATTTTAAAGTCTATTCTTTGAGCTACAGGGAGCCAGTGTAGGGACTTTAAAACTGGTGTTATGTGCTCTATCTTCCTGGTTTTAACAACCAGAAAGATAGAGAGGGACTTTCTGTCTCAGTGTGCTGAGGAACAGTCATCGTGGTTTGGAAATGACAAATCAAAACCTCTGATGTTTTTAAGGGTTGCGGATTGTCACTTTTCATCAGGTGTAACTGGTTGTGTTGAGACAATGATAAAAACCTATAATGATCTTCAGGTTTGTGCCTATACTGGATGTGTCTAAAGACCCCCACCGACTCAAATCTTTATTTACAAATAAAAACACTTGTCTATTAAGCACCAAAATCTGTGATGAAATGATGAAAATATGCTTTCAATAAACGCTTGTTTCTGTTTGTTTCTGTGATTTACTTTAGTGCCAGGTACCTGTGTACGACTCCTTGGACTACTTCGAACAAGTGGAGAGCAAAGGAAGTGGATGAGGATTTCTACTTTTCCATTGTGTATATACTGTGCATTTCTTT
The DNA here is from genome assembly GCF_001649575.2 of Kryptolebias marmoratus. Lineage (NCBI taxonomy): Eukaryota > Metazoa > Chordata > Actinopteri > Cyprinodontiformes > Rivulidae > Kryptolebias > Kryptolebias marmoratus. Next base: position 19,652,365 of record NC_051436.1, read on the forward strand.
ATCTGAATCAAACTCATTTTATCTGTGTAAATACTTTGCATTTTTATATAAACTGTATCTTTTCTGTCATTGTGGCTAACTCCTTTATTCATGTTTATGGTCAAAAAGTGAGTGTACAATCACGAGTGAGAGTTTTTTATCAGGAAAAATGTGCCAGATGTACCTTTGGTCTGCCCTAACCTTACATCCTGCAGTGGTCCTCGTCACTGAAGCACACGAACTCTGCAGCGGTGGTGCAGGTTTCACAAGAGCATATCACACAAAGAGCATGAGTGGAAAGTTTGGTGTTTCATCTCTGCTGCATAATAGGTCATTGACAGGAAGTGGAAAAAATGCCTGTGACGGTCAAAGTCTCGCTGTGCGTCTTCAGTTTACAAGATACCTCAAGTGTATTTTGCTGAGACCATGTTCTACTGATTTTATCAACAAATCTCTCAGCGTTGGTGATCTTAAATACAGTTATGTGCTCCAATTCAATTTTGTTTTTAACAGGACAGTGCATATTGATAACAGTACATCTGTAACATGCCAGAGTTAGCCAGAGGCTAGTTTTCATCTGCAGTCCTGGTAGCCAGTAATGGCACCCTAAGAAAACATGAAATGTTACACAATAAAATCATCAACAGTTAAGAACGACATATTAAGACAGTTCACGTGTTAGTTCATAATAGAAGAGCAACAATGATGGCAGAAAACAGTAAGATACAAGTGGACACAGTTCTGAGGATCAACATAGCTGTTCTTTAAACACACATAGAAGTAGCACAACGTAAAAAGCATAAAATCATCACTGAGTGTCAAACATTAATAAAACCGATTAAAACATTTGGTAGATGCATGATAATTTAACAAACAATGCTGATAAAATCATAAAAACACGTGGTTCACACTGGGTCAAAAGAGAATCATACATTCACAAGAGAAGCCCATTATGTCTGCGGCAAATCTGACCACTGATCAGCCATTGTTTACGATGAACGCTAAATAATTTATTTGTGTTGATGTCTCTAATTGTTGTTGAAATGGTATTCCATTCATGAGTAGCTTTAACAGATAAAGCTGACTGACTTTAATGGAATAATGCAGTCACTCGGGGACACTCCTCGAGTGGTTCTACGTGTAGATGTTCTTGGACTGATAAAATCACTAAGAGGAGGTTTTGTGGAAATTCCACAAACCTTATCGGTAAAAACACTGCTGGCTGTACTGAAAGCAGAATTGCACTTAAAGTTATCAGGGGAGTTTTTACAGAAATAGAAAATGAACACATCCATACAAAAAAAAAAAACTGTACTTGAGAAAATTGCTCATTTGAGAGCAAGTGAGTTAATTTTTAACTTTGTTTATTTTTTGAAGCACTGCCTTTCCAAGAGCTTTAAAAATGAAGCTGCTACATAATTTCCCTCCTTACAGATTTCTTCTGTTTTTGCTCAGATCAGCAAACACATTTTAAGATCACTTTGTGATTCAGAGCAGTTTGTTATAGATGAGTAAACTGCTATGGATTAGTTTACAAATCCATATTGTATAAACGTTACCTTCAAGCGCGCACACGTTTTCAACGAGTTAGCATCAAGTTAGCACTGAGTTAGCAACATCCGCTCTCTCCCGGTGTATTGACTTGCAGTGTCATGTACTGATGTCACGACAACGATCTGGGGGTAATCTGAAGAGTTTTCATCTGATTTCGGAGATCCAGCCAACGGTTGAAGTTTATACTGGTATAGTTGTATATCCATTACTCCCACAAAGTCTTCCGGCATTTCTGTGTATTCAAAAAAAGACTTCTTTTTTTATTACCACTAATAAATAACGTCACAGTTCTTGGTTCTTCAGCAATCTGTTGGAGCCGGCCAGGGCACAGCGCACACCATGAATCCAGCACGGCAACTCCGCCTCCCAAAACACCCTACTTTGGCATTTATGGACTAAAACGCTACAATCAAGATATTTAAGTTTCAGGTCAGAGAAATGGGTCCTTGGACTGTTTTGTGGAAGTGTTTCACTAAATGACACTCATGCAATGTCAATATTTTTAGATTTGATTTCAGTTCTCCTTTAATTCTTGGAATCATTGACGACATCTTCCTAGAGACAGTAAGGTTTGAGGGAGCTGTCCCATAGGCTGCAAAGAAGGTGGAACACTCAGAAGATGAAGAGTGGACAGTAATTTCATCTGTGATCAGGGCCGTAGCTACCACTGAGGACACCGACGTCCGGACCTCAGTATTTTTCTGTTGTGTATAATATAAAAAAATCAATCCAAACAAGGCTTTTAAACAGCATGGTTCTCTGCGTAGCTCCACCAGTTTCCTGTAGGAGGCGCTGCAACTGTGCAGCTGCAGCCAAACTCAATGTCTACGAAGAAGAGTGCAGCTTTGCTACCTTACTGCTAAAATAAAGACCAGAAGAAGAAGAGCGCCACTTACGGTGAAACACAACCGAGGTAACTTGCTGAAAATATTCTCCTTCAATTCCACAAAGCTGAAGTTGGTTTCCGATTCGGAAAATGGCTAAAGGGCGATTTCACCTCATTTTTCACTACCTTCAGCATCTTTAATCTACTCTAGTTAAAAAACTACAACACCTAGACACTTCAAACCTGAACCAGATTATTCTGCACTGATTGCAGAACATTTAAAACCAAGTATGTGATCTGTGAAATCTTAATCTGATTTGTGAAACCTCAGTAAAGGGGGATTTTAGCACTCAGTATTTTTTAAGTCTGGCTACGGCCCTGTCTGTGTCCAGCTTCAGCTGTAAAGTTCAACAACAGGTTAGCGTTGAGCTGGTGAATTCACCCAAACCTGTAAGCCAGCAGGCAGGTTTGGATGAACCTGAAACACAAGAAGACTACATTAGAAAATTAAAGGTCGGGATTTTTTTAAAGAAAGGCATATTGCGTGGCACCTCTTATGCCAGAGTTTTGGACTAAGGTTATCTTGTGATTAAAAAAGATAGAGTCACAGCCATTGTCGTCAAACGTTGAAAATAACATTGCGTGCAATTTCACTCAGTACTGAATAGCAACAGCTCCACCAAACCTCAGCTCAGTGTCTGTAAAACTGACTGATTTTTAGCCATTTTTGTGTTGGCTCAGGTTGATCAGCTGTAGAGACTATTCTGAATTGGATTGACTCCAAATGTTAACTGGTTGTAGATGTACATCCAATGACTACTTTCTGAAAGTTTCATTATAATACTTCCAGTGGTTCATGAGATATTTGGCTAACACAAAAAGAGTTAATGCCAACGTTTTAAGCAATGATCTTGCACAAAGCGTACCGCTCAGAGTATGTGTAAGGGATGGCTGGCAGCTACTCATCAGTCAGTCTGTAAAATTGAGCTGAGTTAAAGTTAATCAGTTGTTGGTGCTCATCCAATGTTTACTTTCTGACAATTTCATTAAAATGCATGAAGTTTTTAATGAGCTATGTTGACAAATTCACTCCCACACAGACATGGGTGTGCCTGCCTTTCCACCAAAAGCAAACAAAACTCACATGAACAAGCAAAAACAAGGCTAACCTGAGAGCACCACTAGAACCTAGCACAAAGAAATGAGAGTGGGAGAAGGTTATTTTAAAGATAAGATGGTGCTAATAAGGGAATGTTGCAAGTACAAAAGCTGCAGAAGCTGAGGAGTGGCTTCACCCACGTACACACCGCCACAAGCACAGATCACAAGTGGAAAAACACCAGTACCTGCAGAGGAATGGAAAATATTCTGTTACTATTCCGAATTGTTGCAAGTACCTTTTAGCTAGCTGACAGAAGCAAAAACATTAAACTGGGATCGGTGCATAATGATATGGGGGATAAAGTATAGAAGAAAAAACTAAAACAATGCCGTTTTCTATGAAAATGCAATGTGAATGCAGAGTGCTGGATGACTGAAGAAATTTGCTGAAGAAGTTGAAACTGGGTTGTTAACGCTAATATTAGAACACTAATTAAAATACAAGCAAAAAGCTAAAAAAGCAAGACACTAACTAAAAATAGATAAGGCTAGCTAACACTTAAAAAACAAATAAAAATGCTATGAAAAGTAACTAAATGTTATCCAAAACTGTAAAACAATGTTTTTTAAAGGAATTAGAGATCTCAATGTATTTCTGCTGGAAAAATATTGGTAAATGAAATTGGAATGTCTGGGAGGAACTGAACATTTTATATACAGAAGTAGTTACAAAAGGCAAAGAATACAGAGAAACAGGATCACTACAATGGGAATATTGATTCAACTTTCACCCAACGAAGCTCCTGTTACAGAGACATTTGTTCCACTGAGTCATTCTGCTTTAGACTGATGTGAAGGGAAGGGTTACAGAAAAGAACAACATCCTTCCACAGTGTACATCAAATTTACAGTATAAAACCTCCTTACCAACATGTACTCTGCAAAAGGTGTTAACCACCTGCACCGATGTCCTTCACTGTGGCACGGCTTGTTCTGCTTGTGAACATTCACCTTTGTACAAACATGTTGGCCACATCAGGCAGAAGCAGTGTTTTTTGATATGGTAATGCACCGGAAATAAGATTATAGACTGTGACTCAGGTGTTCCTGTGTTTTGTTGGGGTACAACTATGATGCTCTTGTAAGAGTGCAAATGATCATTTTTAAAGTGATATTCTGTCAAACAGTTCGTACCTTATCAGCTGTGACATCCCTCACGGTTCAGAGTATTGTCGGGATTTGGGTTTTGTTCAGTTTGTTTTCATGTTTCTTTTGGGTTTTGTTTCATGTCGTAGTTTTCTGTTTCTGCGTCTTTGTCTCTCATGTCTGTTTTTTGTTATCATCCACTCCTCCCCAGTTGTCACTCACTCGGTCTCCTGCCACGCCCACCTCCACCTGCTGGCAATTGTCCTAATAAAACCGTATACTCTGAATTATCTCAGCTGGATGAAAATTATTGAAACGCCCACAAAGTAATCATCAGAGATTCCTCTATGACTGTTACACAAATGGCTATTATTCAATCATTTTTTGAGCTGAAGCTTGGTGTGGTAGTAGATGATAATGATCACCAACACATACTTTGACTGCTAAATGCACAAAGTGGCAACTGCCTTTGAATTTCTTCATTTTCTTCTAGTGTCAAGGTTGCTATTGTAACATTTAATGACCTGGAAGAAAACTTCTGCCCTTTTCTCCACACTCTGTGCTCTATGACTGATGTCACAGCTAAAAAGGTACTAATTGATAACTACTTGAAATATCACCTCAAAACTGACCAGACTATTCTTTTAATCCCTTACACTGAGCATTTTGTTGTTATAAAATAATCCTGCCATAGGATACTGCTAACGAAGTGCAAAGAACTAATTATTATTTTTTTACGTGGTTAACTACCACTGCTGTTACCTGAGCAGCAGGCTGTGTGAACATACGGTGCTTATTCAGACATAGTGTAACAGGACTCCATTTCCAGGAAACCAGGTGCATGAGAGAGAAACTGCAAGCAAACCAGCTCTCATGTGCATGAAAGTGATTCATGTCCATCCATACGCAGAAGTAGAGGCAAACCACCAACCACTACAAAAAAAATACGAACGTGTTTCACTATCATGTTTTGCTGAACAGAGAACACATCCTCAAATGCTCAAATCTCAATGTGCATTATAAAATTCTTAAAATGTATTATAAGTTTGGCTCCAAATTTTAAAAAAGAATCCCAGTCAAATCCCCTTGTGGTTCAGGTAATAGAAGAGCCTCTCCTTAAATCAACGGGTAAATAAGTGCAGCTGCCTTCTGAAAGGTACATTAGGCGTAGTAGGACTAAGGTATTGTCTGCACAGTTGGAGCCACCGCCTACTGTAAACACTAATCATTACCCAGTCTTTGTAATCCAGCCATACCACCAAGGTATAAAAACAGCCGGCTCAGTCTTCCTTCGCTTCCTGTACTTCCACCGGTTGATCTGAGCGCCTCTTCGATTCTTCCCTGCACCCGAATAATGGCCCATCAAAACCCGACTCAGCTGGAGACAGCCTTGTGCATGCTGATCAACGTCTTCGAAAAATATGCTAAACAAGAAGGGAAGAAAGACACACTGACCAAAAAGGAGGCGAAGACGTTGCTGGAGAAGGAGCTGCCTGGGATGGTCAAGGTACAGTACAACCACTTCCATTTACTATTAAAAGGCCACATTTGACCATTTTTAGGCATCAAATACCCATTTTACATGATGTTACCAAGTTTTGTTGCTAACTTTTTTACTGTATGTATACACTTTTACTTCTGCAGCTGTTCATTTTTAGATGTTAAGGCAGATTTTGTGTTCTTAATTGGTTACAATTAGGCTCATGAGTAAGAAGTCTCAGTTCAATGACCTTATCTTTAATGACTTTCTTTTTGCAAGTTAAAGGGAGTTTAAAGAAATCACTTTGTTCCCAACAGAACAGCAAACCTAAAGACTAATTCGATTTAATTGTTCCATACAGGCAGGTAAGAACTCAGACGACGGGGACAAGCTGCTGGAGTCTCTGGACAGTGACGGGGACAACGAGATCGACTTCAAAGAGTTTTCTGTTTTTGTCATTTGTCTGCTCTGTTGCGCCCACAACGTCCCTTGCAAAAAGAACTGAGGAGGGCTACAACAAGGGCATAGTCTAACAATGTCTACAAAAACATGAAACCTTCATGGTTACTTTTATTATATGACAAGCAATAAAGTGATTTATCCACATTTACCTTGTTATCAAGCCTTTCTGTGTGAAGCTGTATTTAATAGGAAGTTATTTGCATGAATGGAGTAGTACATTCTCTGCTTAGGATGTATAAATAATATGCAACTTCTAGGGAGGCTAAAACTGAAAGCACACTGGGCAGTCACATAACTTAGTGTTCAAACATGAATTTAGGCTGTTTTAGTTCCTTTTACTGAACTTCCTCAAACACTTAGGAAATATTCTCAAGGTTCTTCTTATGAAAACCACCAAAACTTACAACAGCAAAAGTACTAATAGGAAGACAAACGTAAAAAGAAACAAAACCAATATGCACAGTGTCACAAAATTTGACAGCAAGAAAGATCAAAATGAAAGACATGAAAGGTCTGGTCTAATTTTTGAAGTGATGTTCTGTCAAAGAGTTCTCTGTAGTTCTCAGCTGTGACATCAGTCATAGAGCACGGACTGCGGAGTAAAGGGCAGAAGTCTTCATCCAGGCTAGGCTAATGACTAAACCAGGGCTTGTTTTGTTTTTCTTCTTCTTTTTGAATTGTTTTTCAGGCAACAACTCTTTCTCAGAAACATACAGTTGTGAAAGAACGCGAGCAGCTAACATTAAACAGCTACACTTTTCCGTGTTACGGCGCAAATGTGAGTGTGCTGAGCGCAGACACGGATGTTGAAATATGTGTTTGTCAGTGGGCATGAACATATGCATGTGTGTTGTTGAGTGTGTGTGTCAGTGTGTGTGTGTGTGTGAATTTTAGTCTGTGCCTTTTCGCATCAAACATTAAAAAATACTGTTAGAACTTTTTTTTAAATGAGATAAAATAAGACCAATAAAAAGATCTGGGAACTAGGCCATGTAGTGAAGTCTGTTGCCCTCATACATATTCTTTTACAAAACATCTTCGTCGTTACTGTCTCCACAGCGGACATGGTGCAAAGAGCTGTGCCCGCTCCTCTGTGGTCTTTGAGTCATTCACAGTACTGCATGTTTACAGTACATGATAACGATCAGAAAACACTGTTAGGTATCTGGATCTGCATCAGGCTGCAGCTGTTTTCTTTAACATTTCTATGAGATGGAGAGGTGCGTGCCCCATTATAGCTACGTCTTTCATCTAAAACAGGCCAAAACAACAAAAATACCTTTAAAAAAAATTAATGCTTTTATTTGAAAATACTTCATACTTTAATTTTAAAGGGTCATTTCTTTAAAATATTTACTTTTAATTGTAAGCTTAAGTTTAATTGTATTATCACCCTTATTAGCCAGAAGTTAAATTAGTTATGGCTTAAGTTTCATTGTTTTGTGCTGCAGCTCTTGATATAGTCTAACACTCTAACACTCTCCCCGACACACACCCATACACACACAAAACATGTTAAGACAGTTTAGCTTATTATTATTATTATTATTATTATTATTATTATTATTAGTAGTAGTAGTAGTAGTAGTAGTAGTAGTAGTAGTAGTAGTAGTAGTATTTCTGAATTCATATTTTCTAATGAAACATTCACTCATCACTTACTTTTGCATAAAAAAGCACAAACTGCAATAAATCTCAGGTTATCAATATTCTTCCGTGACGACCATCAATGCAGAAAAAAAACATGACTCTTAACATAAGAGTCTGGTGTTTTTAAAAAAACATACTCTGCCCAGAAGTCCCCAATGAGAATTAATTTGTTAGAGTACATACAGGAGCATATGTTAAGTCCTGGAGTGCTTATTGTCAGATTGTTCTTTTGGTTTTTCTTTCTGTGGTCATAGATGATTTGGCTGCATGTGAAATTAATCAGCTCATAATGAGCACATGTGCATACTTGCACACTTTCCTTGAAATAAGATTACCAAAGATTAGCAACTTCTTTATTCAGCTATTCAAAGTTCCCCTATTCAAAATGTGCTCACTTGAGGACCATCTGCATACATGAGTCAGTTGTGCAGCCTCAGCAAAAAAAGTGAAATCCCAAATGAAAACAGCTCCTTGTTCACACGAAGGTCTGCTGTTTTCATGTGGGAGCTTATAGTGAAACGTATAGTGAAATTAGACGAAAGCTTATCACTTTTTTGTATCATTACTTCTTAACACACATAAGACCAAATTTTCTTTGAAGGAAGGCATTTCATCCTCCACCTTTCATGCTGTAGTTTTAGACTAAGATGACCTTTTTTTGGGAAATGACATAGTCGTCACAGTTTTAGTCAAACCTCCAAAATAAGATTATGAGTGAGCTCATGACATACAGTGGTGTGAAAAAGCACCCTTCCTGATTTCTTATTCTTTTACATGTTTATCACACTTAAATGTTTCAGATCACAAATTTAAGTATTAGACAAAGATACACAAGTGAACATAAAATGCAGTTTTTAAATGAAGGTCCTTTTCATTAACCCTCCTGAAGAGAGGTAGAGAAGCCCTCGTAACTTTGGATCCATTTGAACCTAAGCCACGGGAGAGTTGATAGGGAAAAAAATTAAACCTACATGGCCCTGTGTGAAAAAGTGACTGTTAATATAGCCTTAGTTGATGTGGCCATTTTAAATCAAGTTAAAGTAATAAATTGTAATTCTTATGTTGTGAATAGTGTTTGTTTGAGTTTAAAGCTTGACGCCATGTTGTCGACTTCGCTCTATTGCCTGCACGCAGTGGAAAAGAAGTCCTGCAAATATCTCAAGCGAGTGGTCGAGCTGTGGTTTGGTGTTTCAAGAGACGATATGAGCCACACACAAGGCAAACAATTTCTGAGCAGACTATTTTTGAACACGAGTAGGCGTGAAAAGTCAACACACAGACGGTGTTGGTCTTCATCGGGACAATGACCCAGATCTGCAGAGTGAACTGATCCATCAGGTGATATTTGACCTGTAGAGTCTTTGCTCCAGATTATTCTGAGGTGTCAGGCCTCAGAGTGAAGGGGTCGCCGTTGGATGTTTGGTAATGCTGCCTCCTAATCCATCTCTGTGATATTTTCTGCTTAATTCAGGTCAGCTGTCTCTCAGCCAACCAGAGAGCAGTGGCCAATTGACACACTTTCTCCAGCCAAAGACAGTTGTATAATTACCTAATGTATCTGCTGCCCTCTAGTGGCAGAAAAACAGTTTCTCGTCTTTAGAAAAATAAAAGGTTTTTCAGAGTGGAGTCTGGCTCTTCCTTCTTCGGATATCGCTCTTTTTCTGCCTGACTGGAGCTGATCCTTTTCGTCCAGTTCAAGGCCTTGCACAGCGGCTTGTGAAATGTGGCTGACCTGAAATAATCGGCTTGCAAGGTCATTAAGCTCAAACTGCCCCCCCTCTGTTCAGGGTCATTATTAAGGCTTATGGGGATTAGGTGTCCAGAGAGGAGGAGGATGTGGCCCAGGGGCTAGGAGATACTGGTGGAGAGGAGCAGCGTGGTGGAGACTTAAATTATCTTGCAATGTTGTAAAATAGAGGCATAGTAATTTTGGTCAAACCTTGTAAATATGAAACCTTATATATTATTGCAAGATCTTAAGAGATCTGTTAGCGCTCAGAGTGTGTGTTGAGGATGATGCTCGGGTAGTGCCACACCAAACTATAGTTCAATCTATGTAAAACTGAAGTTATCACCGTTTTTGTGTTGGCTAAGTCAGTGCTTCGGTTGTTAGATTCCAAAATCTCCAAATTTGTAGAACTGACTGACCCAAAGCCATTTTTGTGGTTTCTAAAACCAGTTGTCTGTGGTGGCTGTCTTGAATTAGTTTGACTCTGACAGTTAATCAGGTGCAGAGGTATTTCCAATGTTTGTTTTCTCAGAGTTTCATTAAAATCCATCAAACGATTCACAGCATATTTTGCTAACACAACAACCAAAACAGACACAGACCAACACAAAAACACCAACTTTTGCCTTTAGCTGTGGGCGATCATAAGGTTTTGTTATAGTTTTATTGTGTCAACCACAGTTTTAGACTTTGAATCAAATGTTCAGGACTAAAAAAACAAGTTTAAAAGAGTAGAACAGTTAATCTATATCTAACCCTTAAAGTGGATTTATTAAGTGATAATAAATGTCTTTTTAGTGTTAACAGGTAATAGACAGTAGCTCTGGTACAAAATGTAAGGGGCACAGTTTAATACCAGGCCGCTCCACATATTTTTATTTCGCTTTATTTAACCAGGAAAGTTCTGTGGAGATACAACATGTTCTTTTCCAAAAAGTCCTGGTCGACATGGTAGAAGAAATATAAACAAACTAGTAGCACTCGGAGAACGCACACCTCCGCCAAGGCCATAGGTCACTGGTGCCATTGAACTCTTGTACGATCTGGAGCAACGCCAAAAATTTGATCACTTGTTGTTTTTTGTGCCAACCCCAAGATTTCCTCAAAATTAAATCTAAATCTGTTAATTAGTTTTTAAGTAATCTTGTTAACAGATAGACAAAACAAACAACACTACCAAAAACATAACCTCCCTGGTGAAGGTAAAAATAAGCTGATGCGAAAGTTTCATCACCAGGGATTTAAAATAAACTAAGAACACAAATCTAAATGTCAATTCAATTTAAAAAATGAAGCGACAGTAAGACAGGCAAGAATTCCAGAAACTATTTATTGCCACTAAACTGCAAAGTAAATTTGTTAGATTTTTCTTTTCTTTCAGAACCCTTCAAATCAGTTCAATTCAGTTTATTTATATAGCGCTAAGTCACAACAAAAGTCTCAGGGCACTGTACAAAAACATTTACATAAATAATGTAAGCCAATGAGTAAAAGTTATCTATGTAAGGATGCCAACAGATTGTGTTGAATCTTCACTTCATCGTAGTCTCCCATCCTGAGCAGCACATTGGCAACAGTGGGAAGAAAAACTCCCTTTTAACAGGAAGAAACCTCCAGCAGAACCAGAACCAGAACCAGAACCAGGCTCAGGATGAGCGGCCATCTGCTTTGACCGGCTGCGGTTTGAGAGGACAGGAAAGAGACACATGAAAAACAGAATGACTGGTCCAGGTGGAGTTTCTACTGGAAGAAGGACAAAGAAAAACATGTTAATTGTAGAAATAATTACAAATACAAACACAGAGAGTAGAGAGAGTAAAGACAGCAGCTGAGTGAGGAAATGTGGTCAGTTTGTCCTCCAGCAGTCTGAGCCTATAGCAGCAGAACTAAAGGATAGATCAGGAAACCCAAGCCAACCCTAACTATAGGATTTATCAAAAAGGAAAGTGTTAAGCCTTGTTGTAAAAGTAGACAGAGTGTCAGCCTCACGGACAGAAACTAGAAGTTGGTTCCACAAGAGAGGAGCCTGAGAACTGAAAGCTCTGCCTCCTGTTCTACTTTGAGAAACTCTAGGAGCCACAAGTAAACCTGCAGTCTGAGAGCAAAGTGCTCTGTTAGGAAAATATGGAACAATAGGTTATTGAGAGCTTTGTTTGTTAGGAGTAAGATTTTAAATTCTACTCTGAATTTGACCGGGAGCCAATGGAGAGAAGCTAAAACTGGAGAAATATGATCTCTCCTCCTAACTCTCTTCAGAACTTTAGCAGCAGCATTTTGGATCAACCAAATAAACAAAAACCATATAAACAAAAAATTGATTAAATCAGTTGTACTGTTCAGCCTCTGTTACTTTCTACAGAGTTTAAAAGCATAGAAATACATTGTTTTTGGCTTATATTGTATCGTATTGGTTACTGAGTAAAATAATTAGCAGATCCTACTGATTTTCTGAGCTGCAGCTCAGTTCCCAAATCCAGCTTCTAGTTTTTGAGGTAAATGGAACAAATCATCTCTGTATAACAAACCTTATACCCTTAGGTTTTACTCTTTTATTGTTGCTAAAGTTATATACTGTGTATATATATATAATAGTCTTTTTCTTCATATGCAGAGAGCCTGTAAAGATGGATTTGCTTGTGATTGGGATCTTACTATCTCACCAGAATATACGTATATAATATATAAGATACATATGAAAGTAAGAAAATAAAAAGCAAATGATAAATCCTCCTCTGTCTAAGTATTTTATTCGTTTGCAGGTAAGATTTTACTGTTTAAAACATTGGTTCTCAAATTGTTGGACGAGCCCCCTTGAGGGGATGCTTGGTGTCATAATTAGGTTTGGAGGCTCTTGTGACTACTCTTATTTATTTATTTATTTGGTCCTACCAAACTTGTAGGTGGAACAAAAAAATAAATCCACTCAATAATATTACACTGAAAATAGATTCACTGCAACCTTTCATTCTGTGATAATTTTGAGCTGTTATAAGTTTATATTTGTTGGGTTTTTGTGCACAAAATGGACTTTATTTTTACGGTTCTAAAAGTGATTACTCATTTGTTCTACTTCTAGATACTTTTGAATAATCAGAGGCTAATGGAGCAGTCTGGTATTGTTCTAGCAAAGTGCTTAGTTCTATTCAATTGTTAAAATAAATAAATTAAAATAAATTTCCTCCAATAGGGAGCATGGAACAAAAGGTTTGAGAACCACTGGTTTAAAACCCAGATACAAGCAGCTGACATAAGCTTCATTCGAAGAGTGGCCGTGCTCGGCCTTGGAGATAAGGTGAGGAGCTCTGTCATCCAAAGGGATGACGAAGCATCTGATTAGGATGCCTCCTGGATGCCTCCCTTTGGAGATTTTCCGGGCATGTCCCACTGGGAAGAGACCTCAGGGCAGACCCAAAATTTGCTGGAGGGATTATGTATCCTCTCTGGTCTGGGATCCCCCAGTTGGAGCTGCAGAGTGTCACCGGGGAAAGTGATGTCTGGGTTTCTCTCCTGGACCTGTTGCCCCCGTGACCAAACCATGGATAAGCAGTAGAAGATGGAGATGGAGATGGAATTGGTTTTAAACCACATATTTGGCCAGTATAAGTGATCTGGTTTCTAACGGGATGAAATATTGTTTATGTTAGTGCATTGATGATAAACTGATTTTAAACCGACTGGTTTCCTGTTGAGTAATTCTGGAGCAAAGCTTTTCCCATGGGCTTCATTCCCAAACTGAGAGTTGGTGCAGAGGTTTGTGGTCAGAGACTTTGACCAAGGAAACACACCGAAACACACACCCACTCACTGTACATTACCGAGCACGTCCATGTGAGGAAGCAGGGCAGCCATGAATAAGTCATTCTGTTTTAAAGCCACACGCCTGTGGTCATATGATCCGCCACGGTGTCCAGCTCATCCCGTGGCCCAACTAGCAGCAGTAGGAACACATTTGTGAACACACTGCAGCTCTTTGTCTGTGTGCTTCACCCCGGTGTTTACTTGCCTTGGTAGGCGTCATGGAGCACCGTTTGCTTTAATTGACAGACCACAGTAATTCTGGGACTTTTGAAAGCAAACTTGACAGACTGGTTTCACTTGTGGGTTGTTTCAATCTGGATTATATAAACTGAATTTTGTCACTAGTGTAGCACTGAGCAGTCCAGCTAAACATAGGGAAACTGAAGGCCTTGCATTCCTTGAAGGAATGCATATCACCTGCTTCCTTTGATGCCCGAGTTTTAGAATGAGATCATCTCATGCTGAGAGTTGTAGCTGTTTTGGTTAAACCTTAAAACAATGTTGTGCACAAATTCAAGCAATATTGCAAGTATGTGTTATGAAAGACTCCCACGCCTTTAAATTTAAGCACAGCATGTGTAAAACTTAATGAGTCATAGCCTTTTTTTGTGTTGGCTAAAGTGGATTAGCTGTGGCAGCCATCTTCAAATGAAATGACTCCAAAAGTTAATCAGTCATACGTGTCTATCCACCCATCCAGCCAGTTCCCTTACCTGCTTTTCCAAGCAGGGTTGTAGGGATCTAGTGCCTATCTCCATCACTGAGTGATAAGACAGGCTCCAAATCCACCGCAGGGCCTCATAGAGCGGAGCTAGACAGAACCGTTCACACTCACACCTAGTGTCAATTTAGAGTTGTCAGGTAACCTAAAATGCACAGTTTTTGATCTGTGGGAGGAAAACAGAGTATCCAGAGAAAAAACACGCATACACATGTAGAACATGCAAATTCCACACAGAAAGGCCCCAAGCCAGGAGACGGATCTGCGACCTTCTTGCTGTGAGGCAACAGCCCTAACCACTGCACCACCATGGCACCTGGGTATAGTTTAACAGGATGATGTTCAGTTGAGAAAACAGCAACAAACTACACAAACAGTGTCATGCAGAAGTTCAGAGGTTTAATAGTAGCCAATCTAGCATTCTTTCACACAAGTATGTCATTTTAGAGAAAGTGTTGTTTTATAAGCCGAAAAACACTAAACAACGAGCCTTTGTTTGGCTAGCCATTAGCCTAGCTTGGACATGCTATCCGTGCTCCGTGCTCTATGACTGATACAGTGGTGGACAGTAACTGAGTACATTTACTTGATTAATGTACTTAAGTAAATTTTTGAGAATCTTTACTTTACTTGAGTAATTTTTTTGTGGGGGGGAATTATAACTTTCACTCCACTACATTTCAAATTCAAATATTGTACTTTTGACTCCACTACATTTCCAGGAAGCTAGTCGTTACTTTGTGGTAATAGATTCAACCTTAAACCTCTGTTTCATAGTGAAAGTGTGAGGAGAGTCAAGACTCTCTGGTTTGGTGTGTTTTTAGACAAAAAAATCCTTATTTTTTTGTAGCATTTTTATGCTGAAGTTCTGTACAGGTGGTGTAGAAGTTGCAGCAGAGTGTTTCTACACGTCGATACATCAGGTGGTTTCTGAAAGTTACAAGGTTCTGCAAAATTATACAGCAACATACTGATATTAGAAAATTTAATTTGTATTTTTGAATACTTAAGTACTTTTAAATGCATGTACTTTTGAATACTTAGGTATTTTCAAAAGTGAGTACTTCAGTACTTTAACTTGAGTACATTTTTGACCGAGCAACTTTTACTTGTAGTTAAGTAAGATTTGACCATGAGTATCAATACTTTTACTCAAGTACTATAGTTGAGTACTTTGTCCACCACTGGACTGATATCATAGCTAAAGTACTAACTATTGATAACTATTTGACAGAACAGAGTTTGTTTTGTATTGATCAACTCTGACCCAGTCAAAAGTCGATTTTAGCAAAGTTGTATTAAATGAGATCAAATATTGCAGATATGGCTTACAAATTTCAGACAGTCTTTTGTACGTAAACTGTCACTGCACCAGTCAGACCTGTATATAGGCTGAAAAGAATGAATGTGCAGCATACCTTGAAGAGACAGACTTGTTTTTTTTACTAAAGATAGAAACTTATAATCACATATACTGATAGTAGCACAGAAAAATTACAAATATATATATATTTTTTTTTATGTGTCCTGTTTTGGCATTTCAGGCATACCATACAGAGAAGGCGGCTACCTCCGTGTGCCAGAACAGATTTTCTCTCCAAAAAGGATATCTTTAATTGCATGATTTACTTTATTGAATTAAGACTGAATCTAGCGTCAGAGTAGGCACGCCACATTGTTGTAATAGTAACCTGTTTGTATGACGTTCAACCATCAGGATTGTTTGTGAAACGGTGTGTGAACGTGTCGGTATGTGTGTGTGTGTGGGTGAGCGTATGTGTAACAGAAAGACAGAAAGACTGACTGCGTAGAAAAACAAAGAAAAAAACATGTTATGTAAGTGTATGTGTGCGAGAATGTCACCTGGAGATGCACAGTTAAAAGAGAGCTGTGAACAGTAGAAGGCCTGCCATCTACAGCACCCAGGAGCAGAGAGGACAGGTGGATCCAGCCCCAGAGGGCCACAGCAGCCCCAGGCAAACACACCACATCAGGCCCTTGGCAACATTTTATCTGGCCCCCAAGATAACGTTTCAATTTTATTAGATCTAGCCCTCCAGTCTGTGACAGATCACGTCTCTGATGCTTCTCATTTTGCTTAAAAAACGGAGGCTTTTTACTTCTAGTGACAGTTACTTTGAAGCTAAGAAAATTAAATTTTAATTTCTCAGTAATCTTTGCTTTTAATGAGGAAAGAGCAACAGAGAGCATCAGATGGGACTGATTAAACTCTTGTTGATAAACTTTCAGCCAAGAAACTGTATTAGAAACTGACTTGAGTTTATGTGCATCGGAGTAACAGCGAGTCTGCCTTAATGTATGTCACCTATTTTTGTACTTTCTTTTTGTTTCAAAGTTAAATGTTAGTAGCTGTATGATCAGTTTTATTGATGGCTTTTTAGCTGTTTTATTGGATTGTGATCAAATGTTTTACTTAGAAAAAATCATTTAAAAGCTGATGGTAGGGAGTTAGGCATAAGAAATGCATACTAACGATGTGTCTTTTGAAGTTCAACCTGTTTCTCTTTGTTCATTAAAGTATGTTTGTTCTAAAATCTATTAATATGTAAATTGGAAAAGGTATTTGATATTTCTATATGAATGGTTTGACATATTACATCTAAAACCAAGGTTAATTTATGTATTTTATTATACATTGACTGAGATTGGCCCTTGTCTAATATCAAGTTTTTAATTTTGGTGTACAGGAACATCTGTACAGAGTATGGACTGGAAGTCCTACAG
Organism: Kryptolebias marmoratus; assembly: GCF_001649575.2. Lineage (NCBI taxonomy): Eukaryota > Metazoa > Chordata > Actinopteri > Cyprinodontiformes > Rivulidae > Kryptolebias > Kryptolebias marmoratus. Next base: position 19,669,556 of record NC_051436.1, read on the forward strand.
TCAAAGTAGGAGACTCCACCTAAGGTGGTGGAGAATGGCAGGGCTAAGATACTGTGGGACTTCCAGATCCAGACTGACAAACAGGTGATAGCTAACCAATCAAACATTGTGGTGATAGATAAGACACAGAAGGAAGCAGTGGTGATAGACGTAGCAGTCCCAAGTGACTGTCACATCAGGAAGAGGGAACATAAGAAGCTCGAGAAATACTACGGGCTGAAATATGACATAGAGAAGCTGTAGAGAGCCAAGGTTTCATTGGTCCCCACTCGGTGCTGTGACCCCCAAACTGGAAGAGTGGCTCCAAACGATCCCAGAAACAACCTGAGATCTATGTCCAGAAGAGCTCAGTCCTAGGAACAGTATTTATTTAGATAAATTTTCACTTTACTGAAATTTGACAGTCCATCTGATAAAGATCTGTTCCGCCTTCTGCATTTGGGGCCCTAGATCTTTAAACCCCAGCAGTTAAAGCTGCAGGAAGTGTTTAAATTTATGTGCTGAGTGTGTGGTTTTAGTGCCAACTGAATGTGATGAGTCATGTGGTGAGTTTGCATTGCAAAACAAGAGGAAATAACGCATAGATCTGATTCCAAATAAAGTCTGTGTCCGGGGGTGTGTTGTTCCATGGTAACCTGTCTCCCGAGACAGACCTGTTGACCGTGTGGACGGCCTTAGGTTTGTGTTTGGGCCAACAAAGTGTTGCCAGGGCTTAAACAGCACACTGCTGAGTTCCTCCCATACCACGCATTCCTTTCAAATTAGTGTCACTGAGGGCGTTATTGTCAGACGGGCGGCTGGTTTTCTGCCTGTTTGGCTGCATGCTGATTTATGAAATCAGCTGGTCTGTTCCTACCTGCAGACCAGATCTGTAGTCTCTGTCAGCATTACTGAAATGTCTGATAATTAGAGGAAGGAAGCACAAAACATACCAGTCAGTTGTGTCTGTGCTGCGACCTTTGACCCACTCACATTAAACTGGTTTGTGGAGCAACAGGCACCTTTAAACAAGTTTAGAGGCATAAAAAAGAGACTGTTCACTCCTAAAAAAGTCTCACACAAGTCCATGAAACTGCTGTGGAACATGATCTGTTGACTTGTATACTGGGGCATAAATTCCTCTTCCTCAGGCGATAATGGTTTGGCTGTCTGTGTGTCCATGTGTGTCTCTGTCTGTTAGCAATAGATCTCATGAACCACTGGATGGATTTTAATGAAACTCTCTGAAAGTAATCATTAAACATGCATGTACATCTAATTAACTTTTGGAATCAACCAAATCCAAAATGGCCACCACAGCAAACTGATTTTAGAAAACATGAAAATGGCTATAATTCAGTCAATTTTACAGATATTTAGCTGAAACCTGTAGTGGTAGTAGCTGAGAGTGATCCACAACATATACTCTGAATGCAAACTGATCGCATGAGGCGATCAGTTTGGCATAACCTACTGGAGCCAATGTTTTCTGTCTGTTAGCAAAAGATCTCATGAAACACTGAGTGGATTTTAATTAAACTTTCAGAAAGTATTATTTGAATGTACATCTACAACTGAATAATTTTTTAAGTCAACCTGAAGGTGGTTACCACAAACAAACTGAACTTAGAAAGAATTAAGAAACAATTATTGAGCTGTAATTTGGTGTGTTTGTAGAGTCCTTCCCAATACATAATTTAAGCCCTTAAAGATCACAAAGATTTCATATTTCCTAACATGGGAGGAGCTCGGTTTTAGAACTCTGGTATGAAAGGCAACAGGCGATATGCATTCGTTCAAGAAAATTTAGGGATTTATCTTTTCATGCGCATGGAAAACATCTGCATGTAGAGCTGGACAAATGTTTGGGAAAGTGTCAAGAAAAGACAGATTTAATTTTAATAAGAAAAGAGAGAGAGAGAGAAAAACCCAATTCTAATTGTTATATCTTAATCTTACTTTAGACTAAAATGTCTTCTTGTTTTCACTTCTGTTTAGGTTTAGGACTTCAAAAATAACTGTTTAGTTTTAGGAAAATATAACATTTCATGAAAAGAGAAACTCAACTGAAATAATCTTAATACCAAAGTCACGTAAAGTGGTACATCGTCACCTTAGAATAATTGCCTAAGTAATTTTTTGCAATTTTTCAGGAAACACAAAAAACTGAACAATTTGTTGATTGTTGAGATGATTTAGGCAAAAAAATAATTTTTGAAAAAAATGACTTAGGCAATTATTTTAAGAATGTGACGACATTGTAGCCTGAGTAGTCAAGTGTTAGAGCTTTTATTTTCAAATATTTTTTAGGTTACAATCTGGACAAATCTCTACTAAGTTTGCCTAATTGGTTACATTTATTTGAAGTTTAATGATTGTTCATAAACCCCCCAAAAACTCAATGACATCAAAGTGAAACTAAAACTATCCTTAGCCATGTGGAGCTGCTCAGTAAAGCAGCTGAATCAGCTATCAGTGATCTTTCACTGCCTGCAAACAGGCGGTGGTCTGACGCAGGACGACATGATATTTGCTTAAAGAACACAGTCACGCCTGCAGAGCCCTGATAGCAGTCTGTCTGTGTGGTCAGACTGTGACCCCATGGTGTAATCCACGATGTGATGTAATTAAAACTAACATGGGTTGCGCGCCGTCCCGACGCAGACAGACCCGCTCTGTTTTATTCTCCTACACGCACACATGCAGCCCAGCACATGACAAGGAGACTTTGTTCCTCTTTATCGTTATCCTTCTGTGCAGAAACATTCATGCATTGTCAGAGGTCTCAGCCGTACTTCACCGTGATCCAGCACATACACAAGTGTATCCCAAACCATCAGCACACACAGAAATGCTTTGATGCCATCAGCGCCTCCGGGGCTTCTGTTCCTGCAAGACCTCTGACGTCTGAACTCATTATTTAGCTCCTAAAAGACCCTGAGGGGCCCTGCGGTTGACGCATATTCAAAATCCAGTTTTTGGATTTCACTTTTTGGGGTTGAAGCTTCTGCAAACTTAATTTACATTTGGCCTCTATTCTAGTCTTGAGTCTAGAACATTTATTTAAACAACGTGTTTGTGGTAATGTAAAAATAAAGACTTTTCAAAACTGTGTGACTTTAATTTCCTGGACAGGATTACAGGCAGAAACTATTAATTTATCAGACAGATTGATGTGCATCGATTGCGCGGCCATCCGATCTCTAAATACCAATTCATAAAGATGAAGCAGTTAACACGTATTAAACTGACGATGACCTTTTAGGTGTTGTAAGCAGAAAAAGAACATGCCGCGCTAAAAATAGTCTACTGTAAAAAGAACCCAGTGACCCACAGAACTATCTGCAAGTGGTGACAGAAAATCTTTTGCTGCTGACCAAAGGATGGACGCAAAGATGGGGACCAGAAGATCAGAAATAAGTGGCCAAACAGACAGCTTAGTAACTATCTATGAAAAAAAATTGTCTAGGAATAGATATAGATAATAGATGTTAGCTGGAGTTCAACTTAAAGTTAAAGCTGTTGATTGTCCACCTGATCTTATCACTATCACACACTAACAGTCACAAAAGAACGAAACTAGCATGCTTTGAAGGAATGCATATTTTAGCTTTTTTGCTTGTGTACTGCTCATTTTAGCCACTTAGTTTCACCTCTATAGCAATTTTCACCAAAGTCATTCAGCAGTCAGCATTCACCCTGCATTTTGGCAAAAAAAAGTGATTTCCCTTGTTTAAATAAAGCAAGATTCTCTATGACTGGTTTGCAAACCAAGACAGTAAAAGACACTAATTACATCAGGATTCTGAGAAACAGGAAGACAGAGAACTACCCGTCTTCACATGATCAACCTGGACTGTTTTAAACACAGCACTGCGGCACTTCTCTTTACTTATTGTTTTTTGGCTCTTGACGAAACTTTGCATACCTGTTCCCCTCTGCCAGTCGCTGCATGAATGCAGCAACATGCCATAGTAATAATGAGAACGGCTGAGACGAGGATTCTGTCAACACCAAAAATGAAATACGGGCCTTTGTGTATTCATAGGAGTCCAAGTTTGTTAATAGGTTGTGATTTGCTAGAAGATACAGATGACAGATGGTTTAGTGCCTGCAGAAACTTTGCATGCACAGAAAGAAATATTACAACCAGACAAGTGACAGTTAGGAAAGTGTGTAAAATGCATGATGGCACGGAATCCAGACAGAGACTAGACAGGTCTGGAGACAATAAAGAGGAACCAGAGTTTAAGGCTTTGATGAGGGCGGGACATTGTACCTTCCTCAAAGACACTGATTGGTCTTTTCAATAAATGCACCAAGCTGTGATTGGTCTCCTTAGGGGAGCAAGTATTTTAATTCTCTGAAAGGATTACTGTGACAAGTGTGTCAACTTCAGAAGCACTTGTTGTTTGCTGCTCGTGTGACTGATGTTCCTGATGATGATGACGATGAAGAGCTTTCATGAGATCAGTCAGATTATCTGGATAACGTGATTAGCGTCAACCGTCTGAAGATAAAACTGAGAAATGCAGGGAAATGTCAGGGTGATTCAGTCAGGTCACATATTTAACTGCATTGTTTTATGATGAGTGCTGGACTGGAACTACAGGGAGTTCCAGTAACGTGTTTCTACCTTACAGACACACATGTTCCTGGATCGCACGAAGAATTCACACTGAACTGAAACACACTATGGCATGTGTTTAACTTACTATTTAAGAGTGATTTTAGCTGCTGTTACTAACTAAGCTAATACTGACTTAGCCTAGATAAACCAAGAGTTATAAGTGTGTTATACAAGTGTGTAATAAGGAATAGTTCTTGCCTACCCACCCGAGTGAGGCAAAAGGCAGGCAATACTGTTTCTGCCCATGTCCGTGTGTCCACATGTGTTTGTGTGTCTCTCTATTAGCAACCACTGGACAGATTTTAATAAAACTTGCAGAAAGTAACCCTTGGATGTCCATCTACAACTGATTACATTTTAGAGCCAACCCAATTTAAGATGGCCGACACAGCCAATTGACCTTAGAAATCACAAAAACGATGATAATTCAGTCAATTTTAAAGACACTGTGCTAACTTTTTCAGTGGTAGTGGCTGAGAGTCACACACAGCACAAACTTTGAGCTCTACCCATTGCATAATATGTCTTTCCAGCTATTAAAATCAGCCTTGTTTGTTTGACACTATTTTTTTTAACCTAATTTTCCATGCAGAGTTGTAGGGAAGCTGGTCCAGCAGTCACTGTACGAAAGGTGGGGTACATGCTGGACAGGTCGCAAGCCCATCACAGGGACACATAGAGACGAAAGAGACAGACAACCGTTCACACTCTCACTTGCACTTAGGGACAATTTACATTTAGCATCAGAATTACCAGTTAATTGATTTTTGGGAGGAAATCAGAATGCCTGGAGAAAACCCAAGCATGTACAGAGAGAACAGGAAAGCTCCACCCAGAAAGGCCCCGGGCGGAAGATAAACCTGCGCCTTTCTTGCTGTGAGGTGAGAGGGATTTTGAGGACATCAGTGTTCATATATTAGACAGAGAAGACAGACGGTTTGAGTTGTATGTCAAACGAGAAAGACCAACTTTAAATGGAAGAGAAGGCCTGAGGTTTCAGCTTTTCCAAACCTACAATGGCACATTAAGCATGATCCCCAGTCATTTTCACTCCAGTAACATCTTCATGCATTTGGCCAAAACATCTCTCTTGTGAACCAGACATGGGCGGTTTACACAATGCTGTTTTTAAGTAACGCTGGAACATTTCTGTTGCGTTTCGGCTGTTCATCTACACAACAAGAGTGATAGGATTCTCTGACACTGAATCTTTTTGAATCCAGGTCTCAAAGTGCAAGTTTTTGGAAACGACCATCATCAGTGTGACAGCTGCAATCAACATTTTATCTGCGCTTGGGCGAGTAGATGAATGACAGTAACAATGGCGGTTAACAGAGTACTGTTTGAGCCTTTTAAACCTATAGGAGCAATACAGCCTCACTCTTAGTCCAAACAAACATATGTGCATTCACCATTTTAGATGTAACTGTTTTCATGCTGGAGACTGAAGTGTCTGCACACATGCTTGTGATGTTAAAATACAAAAGTCACAGCACCAGCTAGTAACCTGGCTAAAATCTGTATCAGATTCAGCCATTAAACATGTAACTTTTTCACTGTTAACATAGGAAAATCTTTAATGTTCTCTAATGTTTCCTGGAGATTGACTGACAGACTAATTACCCCCCAGAAGGGAATAAAGGGGGAGTCATTTGCATGTGGTTTAAGCTTGCATTAAAGGAGCACCTCACTGCATTTTAAAAGCCTGGAACTCCACAGTTTTCTTTTGAATTGAAAACGTCCTTGGATGAGAAGTGAAACATTTTCAACTACAAAAACAAAGTCCAATTGCCTTGTTTTTGAAACTCTTACGATTTGCCATGTTCCAGATGACTGAGAATCTACACAAACATGGTGATTAGATGTACATGTACAACTCATCAAGTTCTGGAGTCAGCCCAAATCAAGATGGCTGCCACAGCTAATCAACATTACTTTACACAAAAATTACATTAACTAAGTCAATTTGACAAATATTGAGCTAAACTGTGATGTACTAGTAGCTGAGAATGCTTCACAGCATATACTTTGAGCATTAGATTACCCATTAAAGTACTTTCAAGATTTGACCAAAACGGCCACAACTTTGTCATAAGATGATCTTAGTCTAAAACGCTGGTATGAAAGGTGATGAGTGATAAGGATTTCTTTAAGGAATGCTCAGCTTTTAATTTCTTTACATTTTGCTTCAAGCAGCCAGACTTTCCTATATTCTTTAAATGTGGTCCCGATGAAGAGTTTCTCAGGCTTTCTGAAAGTCTTTTACAGTTTTTATTTGGACTTTGACTACTTTTCTAAACTTGTTTTCTATCCAGTTCATGTACCTGGCTAAGATACATAGTCCAGTGTTTTTGTTTTAAAGAAATGAGGAAAATGGAAAAGGTGGAGGACAAAATAAGTAGTGTCAGCCCTAAAACCCTCTCAGCAGTAGATGAACAGTGTCTGAAATCCATGGCTTTAAGTAAAAAGGGTAAAAAATACAGCAAAGACCGGACACAATAATAGTTTATTGGAAATCACCTTGTTTATGCTAAAGGTTTGTTTTGATACATGTCAACCCACAATTTAGGGGTGTATTTTTCTTTTATTCAACTAAATGGTAACAAATTGTTTCTTTGTGACAGAATGCTGGTAACAAAGTGCCAAAAAATCCAGGTGAAAAAGTTCCTTTTGCAAAGCTGTCTGTTATGTGCCAGCACAACACTAGTTCATCCCTTTACTTTAGAAAACTTTTATGTCGGAATGAATTATAGGTCAGAGATATGGTTGAAACCAGATATTTACAGATACTGTATGAAAAGATGCAGAATCATTTTTTTTCTCACTGTCTGACACTAATTCAGACTAAATCTGTCCCGTTTTTGATCAGTTAGACTAGAAATTATTTCTATTTGTTAAATACCAAATAATGAGAGAGAAAATGTTTTTAATGAATTTGTTTATTACTGTCTTCATTAAACCAGGCAAGTCCCATTGAGATCATAGATCTATTTGGGCCTGAAGTCAGCCTAACATGCATGTTTTTAGCCTGTGGGAAACCGGAGCACACAGAGGAAACACAAGGAGAACATGCAAACTCCACACAGAAAGATCCTGGGTCCAACCCAGGGTTTTTAACTCAGGATCTTCTTGCTGTGAGGCAACAGTGCTAACCACTAATCCGTTGTACTGCCCAAAGCCTCAAGTTTGTATACACTTGGGAAGGCCTGGATGATGATGTCATGGTTTTGTAAGCTTTTGATAAGTTAGTTGACAAAATTTGAGTTAACCTGTGTGCATTTTAAGGCACACCTCAAACACTCTGCTTCTTTATGTGACATCAGTGGAAAATCAAAAGAAATTAGCCAAGATATCAAGAAGAGAATTGTTGTCTTCCACAACTCTGGCTCATCCTTGGACACAATTTCCACCACGGGAATGTTCTGCCATCATACCACTCAGGAAGGAGACGAGTTCTGTGTTCCTGAGATGAATGTGTTTTGGTGCCAAATGTGCATATCAACCCAAAAACCAAAGCAAAAGACCATGTGAAGATGCTAGCTGAAGCTGGTCAGAGTCATTACACGCAGAGAAACAAGTCCTAAACCAACAATGGGCTGAAAGGCCACTCAGCAAGGAAGAAACCATTACTCTCAAAACAACATAAAAAAAAAACAGTTTACAGTTTGCAAATGAAAACAGGGATAAAAACTTTAATTTTTTGAGATATGTCATGTGGTCTGATGAAACTAAAATTGAACTATTTGGCCATAATGACCATTTGGAGGAAAAAGGGGGAAGCTTACACCATCCTAACTGTGAAGTACAGGGTTGGCAGTATCGTGTTAGGAGGGTCTTTTGCTGCAGGAGGGACTGGTGTATGTTATAAAATAGATGGTATCACGAGGAAAGAACAGTATGTGTAAATATTCAAGCAGCATCTCAAGACATCAGCCAGGATGTTAAAGCTTTAGTGCAAACAGGTCTTCCAAATGGACAATGACTGTAAGCGCATTGCCAATTAGTTACAAAGTGGCTTAAGGACAACAAAGTCAATGTTTTGGAGTGGCCATCACAAAATGCTGATGTCATTCCTATAGAAACTTTCTCAGCAGAGCTGAAAAGGCGAGTGAACAAGGCAGCCTACAAACCTGAGTCAGTTACACCAGTTCTGTCAGGAGGAATGGGACAAAAGTCTTACAAACTATTGTTAAAAGCTTGTGGAAGGAAACCCAAACCATTTGACCCAAGTCAAATAAATTGAACTGTTTGGCCATAATGACAATTTGGAGGAAAAAGGGGGAAGCTTACACCATCCTAACTGTGAAGTATTAAATTAAAGATAATGCTACCAAATAAAATGTAAGTAAACTTTTGACCTTGAAGAAAGTAATAAAACATTCTCCAAAAAAATTCTCTCTGTCAGGCATTTAACAAATAGAAATAATTTTGGGAATCCTAACTGACCTAAAACATGAATGGTTTGGTCTGATTTAATGTCAGACTGAGAAAAAATAGTCATGAGTTTTTTATGTTCAGTGTATGTAAATATCTTGTTTCAACTGTATATTTATTTCCTAATTTTAAACAAGTACCTTTGAAAAGCCTAATCTTGACACTGTATTTCTTAATTTCTGAAACCTTGACAGGCAGCAACTGAAAACAAAACTATTTCAGATTAAAGTAAATGTGAGGAATGTTTTTGGTTTGGGCAGGATCCCAAATTTGTCAGCAATATTTGTACTTGAAACAAAACGTTCCGTCTTGCAAAGATTGAGTTTTTGACAGTTTTGGTCTATGGCAGGGGTGTCAAACTCCAGGCCTCGAGGACTGCTGTCTTGAAGGTTTTAGGTTTTTCTGCTCCAAACACCTGATTCAAATGGTTTAAATAGCTCCTCACCAAATCATCAAGTTCTCCAGGAGCATGGCAACAAGTCATCCATTTAAAGCAGATGTTTTAAAGCAAGAACACATCTAAAACATGCAGGAGAGCGGCCCCCGAGGAATGGAGTTTGACACCTGTGGTCTATGGGTTTTGTTGCTCAAATTTGCTTTGTTTAGATTAAAAGGATAGTCCAGTCAACTCTGAAGTGATCGATCGATCCATCCATCTATCTTTCTATCGATTATCCATGGTCAGGTCACGGAGGAAACAGGTCCAGGAGAGAAACCCAGACATCCCTCTCCCCAGCAACACTCTTCAGCTCCTTCTGGGGGATCCCAAGGTGTTCCCAGGCCAGAGAGGATACATAATCCCTCCAGTGAGTTCTGGGTCTGCCTCAAGGTCTCTTCCCAGTGAGACATGCCCAAAAAATCTCCAAAGGAAGGTGTCCAGGAGGCATCCTAATCAGATCAGATCCTGTTCTATCGATCATGATCTAAATCTCATGACCATAGGTGAGGGTTGGGACGTAGATGGTCCAGTAAATCGAGAGTTTTGCCTTTCAACTCTACTCTTTCTTCACCACGACAGACCGAAGCAATACCCTAATTACTGCAGATGAGGCCCGATCAATGGTGAACAAGACTCCCAGATACTCAAACTCCTCCACGTGAGGCAGAGACTCAGTTTGAAGTGATGTTCTATCTAATAGTTATCAATGGTTAGCACCTTATCAGCCATGACATCAGTCATAGAGCAGAGGGTATGGGGAAAAGGGCAAAAGTTCTTAGTTTTGGCTAGGCTAATGGCTAGCCAAACAAGGACCAGTTTTATTTTAATGTTTTGAAGGGCTTACAAAACAACTTTCTCAAAAACAACATACCAGTGTGAGAGAACGCTACATTAGCTAATATTAAACCTCTATAGTTCTGCATGACACCATTTGTTTAGCTTGTTGCTGTTTTCTGAACCAAACATTTGTGTTACTACACAAATGTATGTGTGCCGAGAGAAGACAGGCTGCGTATATCATGCCGATGGTATCGAGGCTGCTGCATTAATCAGTCTGCCTGATCAGCACATCTAGTCAGTTAAAAGTTTACTCAACCCTTGGTGGACTGATCCATACAGCAGTCTGGATCATGAACATGAACAAATGGATGGATTTCACAGAAAGTAATCATTTGATACACATGTACCACTGTTTAACTTATGGAGTCAATCTGATTCAAGATGTATGCCACAGCTAACTATGTTAAAAAACACACAAATGGTTCTAAAGAAATACTAGACTTTTAAATTTCACTATAATAAAAGTCCAATGTAAAAAAAAAAGCTATATTATGGAGTCTAATTTACTGAAATGATCCACTCAGACAGTCTTAACTAACTCAGAGAACACGGGGATCCTGCTTTTAAGGTGGGCAGACAACGTGCAACTTGTAAAAAATATTTGCCTTTCACAAGATGGGAGTGAAGTCACCCCACTATAATGTCGCCAACCCTCGTCCATCTGCTCCAAATTGGCTGTTAATTAACGCTGGTGAATGAGAAAACTGTCAGAGCAAAGAGCAGAACAGATTGCTCTGCAAATGTTAAGTTGTGGCACGTTAACTCTGGTCGTGACTGAAACCCAGAGAAGATCATATCAGTCTTAGGAAGGATGGAACGCTGGTGAGGCAGAAAGATTTTTATAAGTGATTGGGATGTTTTATAGAGCATATTAAGGATACTGATGGTGAAAAATCCCTACTTCCTTGTGGCTCTTCTGTTCTCCGAGGTCAGTGTTTGAATGTAACACACTGGCTCCTGATAAAGATCAACGCAACATTTACTTACTGATGAGCCCTAAGGGACCCCTCTGAAGTGTTGCAATATTACACAGACTGATGTTGTAATTTTTCAGCTGGGTCTCATACACACTCACATCTGTTGATTTTTCTTCAGGTGCACAGACTCCACACAACTGTTTCCAGTCCTTCCATATTTTATTCACAACGGAACATAGGAAACATATCAAATGTTTCAACTAAGAACGAGTATCATTTCAAGAATAAAATAAGGTAATTTTGAATTTGATGGTATCAACACATTCCCAAAAAGTTAGGACAGGGGCAACAAAAGGTTATACAGTAGTATGTGGTAAGTGGTATGGATAAAAATCAACTGGAAGAGTATTTTGTATCAAATTAGGTAAATTGTCAACAGGTCACTAAGAGGACAGGGTATAAAAAGAGCATTTAGAGAGGCTGAATCTCGCAGAAGTAAAGACGGGCAGAGGTTCACCAGTCTGAGAAAAACTGTGTCTAAAAATATTGGAACAATTTCAGAAGAATGTTCCTCAACAGAAAACTGGGAAGCCTTTGAATATCCCATCATCTACAGTTCATGATATCATCAACAGATTTCAAGAATTTGGAGAAATCTCTGAGCTCAAAAGACAAGGCCTAAAGTCAGTACTGGATGTCTGTGATCTTTGGGCCCTCAGGAGCCACTGCAGTAAAAACAGGTCTGATTCTGTTCTGGACATCACTGCATGGACTCAGGAACACTTCCACAGATCATTGTCTGTAAACACAGTTCACAGTGTCATCCACAAATACTGGTTAAAGCTCTATCAGGCAGAGAAGAAGCCTTAAGTGAACAACATCCAGAAAGACTGTTGACTTATCTGGGTCAAAGCTCATTTATAATGGGCTGAGGCAAAGTGGAATACTGTTCTGGGGTCAGAGGAATTGAAATTTGAAACTCTTTTTAGAAACCATAGCCACTACATCCTCCGTACTAAAGTGAAGAGGGACAGCTCAGCCTGTTATCAGCACACAGTTTAAAAGCTTGCCTCTTTGATGGCATGGGTGTGCATTAGTACCACGAGCAGCTTATACATCTGGAAAAACACAATCAATGCAGAAAAGTATATGCAGGTTTTAGAAAAAAAAAACAGATGCTCCCACTAGATGATGTCTCTTTCAGGAGGGGCTTTGCAAATTTCAACAAAACACTAAACCACAGACTGCATCCATTCCAACTGCAGGGCTTCAAGAGTCCAGGTGCTGAACTGACCTGCCTGCAGTCCAGACCTCTCACCAAAACATTTGATGCATCATAAAATGAAAAATCCAAGAAGACCCAGGACTCTATAGTCCTCCATCAGACAAGAATGGGACAACATTTCCCTCCAAAACCTCCAGCAGCTGCTCGCCTCAGTTCATCAGACTGTTGTTTAAAGAAGAGGGGATGATTCACAGTAATAAATGTAGCCCCGTCCCAACTTCTTACCTCCGCCAAAGAGGTTATATTTTGTGGTGTTGGTTGGTTTGTTTGTTTGTCTGTTTGCAGGATTGCTTAAAAACTAATGAACAGATTTTGATGAAATGTTGGGGTTGTCACAAGAGACAATTGATTAAACTTTGGTGGTGATCTGGATCAGGCTGTTTTTAATGGAAGTTTGTGCTCTCAGAGTAATTCTAGTTTGAGATGTGTTGCTGACTACAAATTTAAAATGAACATTTTACCCCCCCCCCCACCCCCAAAATTGTACAATGTCTGAGTTTAAACATTCAATATGTTTATGAATATTGGTTATTGAGATAAGCAAATTCTGTCTTTATTTACATTTTACATCAGCTTTTTTTCAGAAGTGGGGTTGTACTCTAACAAGTCAATGCTTGAGTTTGGTGGCGCTGGTCAGTAGTTGTAAAAGTCAAGACAATTTGAGTTAAAAGAAAATAACTGAAAACTGTAGTGACACTAAACTCGTTCATGTAAAAACATGTTACTGTTCCTCAAAAAACAACAACAACAACAAGGAACAAACAAACAACAACAAAAAAAACAACCTGTAAAACTGTAAACCTGATTTTACTCAAAGAAGTGCCATTGGTGCTCAATGGTTGTATGAAAAATGTGTCAGATCTGCAAAAGAATCAAAGATAACATCTCTCAAATATTTGATAACTTTATCACTGGTACACAAAAATAATTTAACCCTTTAAAAACACATGTTATAAAGAAAACAGTTCATTTACAAAATCCAGAAACAGTAACCTAAACCATGTTCAGTTTGCGTTGTTAAATGAATAAATGAATAGTAATTTTAAAGAACAGAAATTATTGTTGCTGTTTTTGTTACATCTTGAATTTTAAAGTTAAATAAATGCCGGCCCTGTTTGGTTTCACATACAGATATTCTAAATATATAAGTCAGGTATAAAATCTAACTATAGCAGGCAACTCTTAAAAAAATCTCAAGTTTTTCAAAGAACAGAGATTATGTTTTTCAAAAGATAAAACATTTGTATTTATGTATGCTAAAACGTTTGGGATTTTTTTTTACAACAATTTATAATTTTAATATTTATTCATGCCAGAGTTGTATGAGAACATGATCAGAGTACTAGTTGGACTTCTGATGCAATACTCTGGCGGAAGCATCAAACCAACAGCAGCAGGACGGTAGCACTTCGTTCTGTTGCCTGGTTACGAACGCGGAGGGAGGCACATTCAACAGTCGCGTCAGAATGAAACTGTTTCTCCGGGGCGGACATGTTGGCTCTACCACTGTTATGTCATCGGGGAATGACCTTCCTTCCTCTTGAGCCCGAATGTCGCCGGTTTCGTTGACGCCGTTGAAGAAGCGCTAGACGTGAAAACAGCGCCATTTCTGTCGGCGTCCATGATAGGCGCTGCTGCCGCAGCGGATTCCAGAGCTCGAAGCTCGGAACGGGCAGCGGGAGAGAACTAGCCGCTCCCCTTTCGCTGCTGCTTCTCTCCACTTCAGGCCACGGCAGGTAAGGAAACCAGCGAACCGGCTTGGAAGTTTCTTTCCGCATTTTGATACCGTAGCTCCCACTAAATAGGTGTGTAGATGTTTAGCTTGTTTACTACATCGCCGTGTGACGATATGGCGCACATTTTGAGGCAAAAAAACGTCTGACAGTCCTCTGGTACCGGGCAGCCGCTGTTCCTCCCCCCTCGGTCACAACAACAAGCGGAGCTACGTGAGAGCTAGCATTAGCTAACGTTTGCTTAAAAACCCTATTAACCTTCTCTTTTACGCTGTGTTGAGTTTTTGGCATTTGAACATGTTATACGTCTTTGCTGCAAGTTTGGCCTAGCATTAGCTGTTTTTAAATGGAGACCCTTTGGAGTTCTGTCACCGACCAGAACCGCTGTTCACCTGCTCGTCACAAGACAGTGAAGTCTTATTAGAAACAGAAGTCTGTAAACTCGCACACCGTCTGAATAATTCCTGTCAGAGTTGCAATAAAACGAAGAATATGCCGTGACAGAGACTGTCGCTCCATGGAAGCTAATGTGGCTAAAGGTCGGTGGTCCAGGTAACCTTTTTTCGTTCAGCTGCGAGCCGACGGAACAAGTTGTTACCGAACTTCTAGTAATAATTCAGTGACGTATTTGTGGAGCCCGGTTAATTCATGTTCGACGGTATTTAAGTTTGTTTTGTAGGCCGGTGAATCGCTGCTGTTCAGAACAAACCAGTAGTATCCGTACAATATTATTAAACACTCGTACAGCAGATAACGGGAAGTTTTTTTAATCCATGTCGTTTTTTTCTGTCAGTGTCAGACATTGAGGGGATAACCTACCTTCACTGTGGGTTTGACAGAAGCGTAATTTGGTCTTCATTCAGCAGTACTGAACGAACTCGGTGAATTAAACGTGTTGTCAGCGCAGTGAGGGACTAACCGGCGCTAATAAATGTGCGTACAAGAAGATAACAGCTGCCTTGTAAAAGCCCTGGTCAGCCATATTTAGCTACTATCAGCCAGCTAACCTGACAGCTGTTCTCCAGCTCTGTTTGAGTGACACAATATGGATGTACCGAAGGGTGCTGATTGTTAAAAACGTGTGGTAGCACACCGCAAAGCTTCTTATCTTGCCCTTTTGACGTCTCCGACGGGTTACAGTGAGAAATGTCCCCGCTGAATGACGCCCGGGTCAGCCAATCAGATCCTCGCAGCCTCCATTTGCTCTGCACGTCGGTGTCCGAGTCCTCTGTTACCATGTGAGACACATTGCTTTCTCTAATGTTTCACTACTACTGCCCCCCCCACCCCCCACCCCCA
>NC_051436.1:19685134-19704218 GCF_001649575.2 Kryptolebias marmoratus
ACCCCCACCTCCACCTCTCAGCTGTCGGAACCTGCTCCAGTTCGGGACTCAGATCCAAAGTAGTGTTCTCACTCTTCATTATGTCGTGCAGATGGTGTGAAATCAGTAACAGATTAAAGGCCTAGCGTATCGTCCACCACTTTTCACGTCAGACTTTTAGACTGAGATCATATTATGTTGAGAAATTAAGGGTGAAACATTGAAAGTAATGTTATGTACAGTCTTATTTCAAGATGTCATGCTCTGAGTATGTTTTGTGAATGGCTCTCAGCTACAACCACATCAAATTTTAGCAAGGTGTCTGTGAAATGGATCAAATTGTAGCCTTTTTTTTTCTTCCAAGTTCATGTGTACACATGCAGACTTCACTGTCAATATTTGTTACCATTACATTTAGTTCCCTTTTAATTGTAAAGCTAGCATTTTAAAGGAATGTTCTGGTTATTTTGACCTGGGGGTTCTGTGAGCTTTTTTTTATTTATTTATCTGTAGATAGCTTTTTGAACAACCTCAGTTTGGAAGAAATAAGAGTTTACATCCGACAGGACTGATGAGCTAACGGCTAGTCCAAGCGGAGCTGAGACCAAAGTGAATTAAAACAACTCTAGTCTCAAAAACTTACACCACCATGAATTATGCAATACACTGCTATTTATGTAATTCTGTGGTTATTTGCAAGCACAAATAGTAGCAGCTGCAGTGAGCTGTAACATTTCTGGTCAATTCTGGCAGGAAATTCATAATATCTCTGCAGTGGAATGCCAAATTGATTGTGATAAAAAGGGTTATAATCTGGCGCTCGCATGAATTGCTTTAAAATTTTGAGGATGGCAATTTTCAACATGGCACTTTGGAAGGTGGTCTACTTGAGCTATTTGCTCATCAATACGGTCAACAGCAGATTACTACAATTATTTAAACCTCTACACAGCTATCACATTCACATTACACAATTTTTCGAGCAGAAATATTAGATGTTAGAATATTCCTGGTACCCAAGACTGCACCAGAAGTGCTACAGCTAATTGCTGCTGCTGTTTGCAGTTGCAACCCCCCCCCCCATCCACACAGAATTCTGTGTAAATAAGTGTGTGATGCAAAATCAATGGTGGTGTAAGTGTTCATAAAGTAACATTTGCATGAATCGCTATAAAATATTTAAACTGGAACTCTTCTCAGATTGCAGCAATTCACTTGGACTTGATTGGCTTAGTCAGACCTGTCAGAATTAAACTCTTATTTCTCCAAATGGAAGATGCTTTAAGTGCGATTTACAACAACTAAAATATTAATTCTTCATAATTTCTCAACAGGACCCAGAAACACAGCTGAAAGATCCCTTTAATTCTTAAAGCGAGCGTCATTGTTCCAGTATTTTAAACTTGAAACGTGCCTTGTTTCTTCTGGTTTCTGCTTGCTAACGTTAACCATTGAAAGTGTTCATTTAAAAGCTGATGCAAGCTTTTTTTTCTGTTTCAGGTTGTGCCTGTGAAGTAAGGAGCTGTTCCAAAATGGACCCCTCTGACTGAGACGTAAACACGTCTTGTCTTTTGCTCAGCAGCTGAGATTTTTCAGCAGCATAAGCCATGCCTCACGAGTAAAATCAGATTTTTTTTTTGCTTAAAGCAATAAAAAAAGGGAAATAAACCCCTCCTACATGCCTCCCCATGTAGAACCCCTTCAGCGCGTCCTTCTGGAGTGACAGCCCACTCATCCAGATAGGTTCTGCGTCGTCCTTTCGCTGTTTGGTCCTCCACCCACTGCCCTACAGTAACAACCCATCACCATGCTGCTCTGCCTGAGAATGACCAACACCTGAGCTCCCATGCGTCCAGTGAGCACCGATTCAGACGGTCCCGCTCCTCCTGAGAACCTCTCTTGCCCCTTTCCCCTCGCGGGGCCCCTGCCTGCCTCAGAGATGTCCCTGCTCCAGTCGCTGGGGCCAGTGCAAAGCTGGCTCGGCCAGGAGCTTGAGAAGTGCGGGATTGACGCCATGATTTACACCCGCTACGTTCTCAGCCTTCTCCTGCATGACAGCTACGACTATGACCTGCAGGACCAGGTGGGTCCTCGTAACCAGGAAGAAAATGAAGTTAGGCTGAGAAAGCTTTCAAAATTGTCACATGAGTGGGTATTAAGAGGGCCAACTTGGTGTTTATATAAAATGACCTTGAAGACAAAGATATCAGTTTACCCAGCAAGATTAACTGTAGGGTTTCCTTTTACATCATGAGACATTTATCGCTGATGAGGCCATTCTCTGTTTCTTTCTGTTTCATTTCGAAATGCAGATTACCTTGGGCTTACAGTTTTTATACACAATTTAATTACATGTTTAGAGGTCAGTGTTGCAATTGTTGATTCTGTTCTTTTTAAACATTAATTTTGTCACCTGTATTTTACTTTTTTTTTTTTACAGGAAAATGACATCTTCCTGGGATGGGAGAAGGGAACTGGGAAGAAATGGGGCAAGAGCAAGAAGAAGGGAGGGACCGACCTGAGTCTAGAGGAAATGAAGAAGCAAGCAGCAGTGCAATGCCTCCGTTCTGCATCTGATGAAGTAAGAGTTGTTCTGCCCAATTGTTGAAATCCTGTGGTTCTAAAGATGTTTGTGAAGAGTGGTGTTAGTCAACCAGCTATGGCTTGTGATGTGATCATTATGCTACCTTTTGAAGTCTTGTAAACTGACTTTGACTTAACTTTAGAGAGACTTGTGAATTAAGAATATTCACAATATACAGTGTCTAAAAAAGAATTCATGGATGTTTTATGCTTTTATTGCTGTCATAAATCAATCATGGTCAATATAAGGTGGCTTTCTTTCCAAACACATTAAAAAAAAAGTATTTAAGTTGTTTATTTTGGGTAAGTCATTAGACTCTAAAAACATTGTGTCAATGAGAAAAGTCTAAGCATCAAATGGAGGAAGATCTGTGCTGTAAGGGCTACATCACCCTATTTTGGTAAATGTGCAATTAGCCATCCGAAAGGTTATTTTAGGGTCAACACTCTATTTTTGTTTTGAATAAAAATAATCTCCTGACAGAATACATTGCTACTAAAATATAATATCATTCATACTTAAAACTTAAATGTTGTTTTTACATTTTTTGTGTGAAAAGGCAACAGAGAAAATTAGCTCCCTTGTTCCTCTGTGGTCATTAGTAAATGGGTTTGCTTTTGCAGAGATGTTGGAGGTTAGGAGAAGGGTCTGCAAGAAAAGGTCAGGACTGTTGTGCTTTTCTTTAGACACTGGGCACTACTTTGTATTTTTTAGTTTATTTTTAAGCAGCACACACTGCACAAGTTTGCAGCAGAGCCGGCCGGCCGGCTGTCAGCTGACCTGCATTAGCACAGTGACGTAAAAGGAAACGGCGCTGCAGAGAACCTTTTTATTTTGAACAGAACACGAGCATGTTAGTGTGGCTGGAGCATTCCATGCTGTGATTTTCAAGTTCTTGTTCTGAGGTAGAGTTTGTGGTTTTTATCATTTATTTTACTGCAAACCCATGGTTTCTGCGTGTTGTATTGCTCCATATTAAATGGGTCGTAAATTAACTTGATATAACCAGTAAATATGTGCTGTTGAAAGCAAGGAGAGGAAATCACTCTGCTGCTGCTTAGCCATTTTTTATTTTTGAAAGCATTTGTGTGCTACAGCTAAATATAGCAGCGTCATGGCTGAGCATGCCTGAACTGTCACAAGTCAGCTGGCTTGAAGTGTGTCAACCTCTTGCGTTTCATTGCTTCTTTGTGTCGCCATCGGAGTAGTCTTACCCAAGGCTACAAAACCTTTCATCGTCAGTCACAATTGTAGATTGCATTGAAAAAACAAACTATTATGTTTATCATATTTATTGGATATAAAGTTGCTACTATGTTCTGTTCAGAATACCCAGGCATACCACTTTTTACGTTACATTAAAATGTGCTTAATTTTACAGATTGTATTTACATGTGTGTGTGCCTCATGCGATTAAACCTATATTGACAGATTGTAGTTCTTAGACTTACAGAATCAGAGTACTTATTTGGATTCTTGGAAACTGTAAACCTCAAATCTTTTTCTTGTCTTTGTTTATGTGCAGAACTCTGGAATCGAGAGCCTGGTTGAAGAGCTTTGCTCCAAACTTAAGGACATTCAAAACAAACAGAAAGGTTTGATTCTATGGTATCATATTTAAAACGTTTCAGGTAAAGATAATCAAAATAGTCTAATAAGATGTTTTGTTGTTTGATTTATGTTATAGAAGAAAAGTGCATTCACAAGAAATCAGATGGCTCTCAGTCTCCAGAGCGTTCTGATTCTCCCTCTTCAAAGGACCAGGTGGAAATGTAAGCTTTGTGGTTGTGGACATTTATGTGATTTTTACCCATAGTATTTTAATTATTCAAACTAGACTATTTGTAAATTAAATTAAATCTTTTTTGTTTGTTTGTTTATTGATTACAGGTATTATGAAGCCTTTCCTCCTTTGTCAGAGAAACCTGTTTGTCTCCAAGAGATCATGACGGTGTGGAACAAGGCAAAGGCCTGCGCTTACTCCAGTTCATCATCCTCTGCAGCCCCTCAAACCAGCACAGACACATCCTCCCCCAAAGACTGTAACAGCGAAGGTGAAGCTACAAAGGAGCGAAACCTCGAGGCGTCCGGCACCATCACTTCTGTGACCAGCGACAGAGGCCAGCAACGGCGAAGCAAAAAGGAGAAAGAAAACAGATGCCACACTGGTGCAGCTGCGGAGGAGAAATCTACTGGTCACTCAAAGAGACAGACTAGACACCGATCTGAGGGCAAATATCGACCCAGATCCTGGTCTTCTGGCTCTAGTGAGGCAGGCTCAAGCTCAAGTGGGAACCAGGGTGACTCCAAGTCATCCAGAAGCAAAACAGTTAGAATAAGGCACAAATCCAGGGAGGCTGCCAAGACTAAGAGAACACGCAACAGTGGGCAGGTGAAGCTGCAGGTGAAGCTTATTGATAAAGAGGAGAGAAGAAACCTAGGAGGGAGCGGGAGCAGCACAACTGGCACCGCTGCCAAACATTCACAGCTTTCCAAAAAGGGTAAACGACCGCTGAAGGAGATTCGTAAAGATCCAGGCTGGGTGGAGGCAAAAGAGTCCAGAGTTGAGGGCAGAAACAAAGAGTACATGGAGGAGCCGCTTTGGTACACTGAGCCCATTACAGAATACTTTATACCTTTCAGCAGCTGTCAAAGCAAGCTTGAAACAAAGTATCGAAGCAAGGTCGGCTCTCCGGATGGCTTTGGTTTGTCGGCGGATGTGGAGAGGCTGCCTGAGAAAATCCAGGGACTCTGCATTACCAATGAGAACTACCAGAGAGCCTACTTAGCGGCAGGCTCGTTTGTGGATGGGCACTTTGTGGAGGGGCCCGGCGAAGCAGACGATGAAACCGCTGACCTCACCGGAACTTCAGGCTGCCCTCAGCCAGAGGATAGTAGAGATTTAGATGACAAGCATCTGTCTGAATTCACTCACTTCTATGAAGTTGATATTTATCAATCCATATTGGATACTAGTGCCTCAGACGCGATACAGGAGAGTCGGATCTTAAGCATGATTCAGCAGAAAAGCAAAGAGCAAGGAGACAATGAGGCAGAATGTTGTTTAGTGTTAGATGGCCTCGAGCAGCAAGGGGAAAGTGCAATACGGGCAGACTCGCAGGAAGCTTCAGGATCCGTTGGGTTTTTAATGGAGGATCTTGAAAATATGGTTCAGATGTGGGGATGTTATTCACCATCCACCTCCGAAGATATAGAAAGAGAAAGCTTCATAGAGGACTCCCCCGTTCGGCTCTCCCCTCTTCTTGATAGTGTTTCATTGACCCTAAGCAAGCTACCTAGGAATCTGGAAGAGCCACCTGCTCCTGAAGCGACCAGTGAGCCGTCTGGTTTGAACTCATCCTGCTTCTCCATTTTCGAGCTGCAGTATGAAAGCCCAACTTTTCCCTTCCCCCACGACTCACTCACCGTTAGTCACGAAAACAACACAGACTCTAGTAGCTGTCTCGACCCACATTCGAATAAACAGTCACGTTTGCTAATATGGACCAAAAATAGTGCCTTTGACGAAACTGAACACTGTTCCAACCTATCAACACGAACTTGCAGCCCGTGGTCCCATTCAGAGGAGACTCGGTCGGACAACGAGCTGGGAAACGCACCAGCAGAGGATGCTGCTCAAATTGGCAATGAAGAGGCAGATTGTGTCATCCCTCCTCTCTCTGGTACATATCTAGAAGATGAAATCTTAGAGTTTTTGCAAGAGGACTCTGGCAAACAGTCCGAGAAGGTCAGCGTTAGCACAGCGTCCAGTCAGACCTTCACCAAAAAATCTAAATTGGAGTCTGTCTGCGGCATAGCACTAGAAGAGGATGAAAGTAAACAGTACAGCACTGGCATGTTTTCGGACAACACAAACCAACAGAGTGATGATTACAGCTCAGGGATAATAAAAGACATTTGGACTGCAATTGGAGATGGTAATTCTGCTCTGTCTAAGCACAGAGCAGAAAAAGCAAACAAGGGGCTTTTTTCAGATGAGCCAGGCGCTTATTGTTGCAACTGTTTAGAGGTCCAGACAAAAGGCGTTCCAATTCAGGGACCCCAGAAAAAAGCAGTGCAGCGGTCTGAGTATCACCTCTGGGAAGGCAAGAAGGAAGAGCAGGACATAGCCAAAAACAAACTCTCCAAGGTTGACGCTGCAGGGGATTACATGACTCCGTCCAAGCCCTGGGACTTGAGCTCTGACAAGGAGAGTACATCGTTCATCCTTGGAGGGGTGTATGGAGAGTTGAAAACACTAAGCGGGGATAAAAATTGGGCTGTTGTGCCACCAGGTGATACCCAGGATAGCTTACTGCAATGTGCTGCTGCAGCTGCCTCTGTGTCTAGCTCAGACATGCTTACCATCACTGGCAAAGACGTATTCATGAACCCTGGCAGCTGCTTCGCCCCCGGACACAGGCCCCTGTGGAGGCCCCTTGTTTCCTTCGGGCAGAGCGACCAGGCCAATAAAGGAGGTGGAGATGGACTGAATAAAGGATTTTCTTTGATCTTCCATGAAGATTTGCTTGGATCTTGCGGAGGCTGGCATAGCGAGGAGCAAAGTTTAAAATATCCGTTTGCGTCCTTTAACCTGAACAATCCCTTCTCTCAAGTCCTCCATGTAGAGTGTTCGTTTGAGCCTGAGGACATGGCTTCTTTCAGTCCAGGATTCAAGCCAAAATCCATCCTTTGCTCGGACTCTGAGAGTGAGGCCTTCCACTCACGGATATATGGCTTCAACCGGACACAGTACAGGGCCATTCGCATTTCCCCTAGGACTCATTTTCGACCAATATCGGCCTCAGAGTTGTCTCCTGGTGGAGTGAGTGATTCGGAGGCCGAGACCGACAAAGAAGAGATGAGTTTTTCTATGGCGGCACCGGTGGACGTCTTTGACGATCCTCAGGCAGATCTGAAACCTCTGGAGGAGGATGCAGAATGTGAGGGCCCTTATTACGGGAAGTCAGAACTGGAATCTGGGAAGTTTTTACCCAGATTAAAGAAGTCTGGCATGGAGAAGAGTGCCCAGACCTCTCTGGATTCCCAGGAGGGTTCTAGCACCCTCCTGCCGATCGCAGAGCAAGAGAGTTGCTTAAACTGCGAAACGGCAACAGCTGCATCAAGTGCAGGTGAACAGACGGATGTGGATAAGATTCAAAAAGAAAAAATGTCAGAAGAAAAACAGTCCTGTTTATGTTCACCAGCAGGTCAAATCCCCAAATATGGGATTGCTTATGACTATGTTGGCGATGTGTCAGAGGTAAGTGCTTCCTAATAATGATTTGATTTGTTGCATTTAATGTGTTCTTAAATTTACCCTAAAAAAACAGCATACTGTCATCTGTAAGTGGGTAAGTTTGTTCACGGTCATTTCTTGTTTGTCTTGTCTAGTTTCCTCTGTTAAATCTAAGTGGACAGGGAGGAACTGGCAACCAGCAAGATGAGTGCTGGTGGCAGAATGCAGTTTGTTCCCCCCTTTTCCCTGGATCTCAGTGTACAGGTAAATCCAGACTTCAGTACGGCTAGTTATCACTGATATGCTTTTGTTACTTTTGTTGATCTGCTGTCATACCGTTGTGGATGAGGGTTTTGTCAGAGAAGCAGCATCTGTCTAAATTTTGCGCAAACCTTCCCATCTGCCAGATTTCCTCTCATGGACTCTCAGTACACTGCTGTCCCCAGACAGGTGTTGGATTTGAGTGTTCATTTTATTCAAGAAAAATATTTTGGAATAAGGAGGAGACCAATATCTGCTGTTGTAAAAGTTGATGGTTATTGTTCTTTGTTGATGTAGGCCTTCAATTCTCGAGCTTCGATGCTCTTTCTGTAGACTGTAGACAGTTTTTCATAGCTTGTAGGCAATACCCCCTGTTTAGGATAGCACCACCCTATTGGTTCAAAATGTTACATTGGGAAAGGAAAGGTTTGGTCATACTGTAGTAGGTTTCTGTGTAAAAACTTATAATAATCTTACCCGTTGTAAAGACTTTTTGAGCAACATCACCTCGAAGAAATGGTTCTGTTGGAGGTGAACTTCTCAGGCAGACTGAATGCAGTTAAGAACAAAGTGGGTTTCTACAGTCTTAAAGAGGCTCCAGTCTCAAAAGTTTCATAAAAGTTCATGCAAATGCTTCTTATAAACCTTCACACTGCAGTCAGTTTTGTATTTCATGATTATTTACATAGAATTTGGTGGTAAATTGCACCAGTAGCAGCCCCGGAGCATCTAAGGGTCACATCTGTCTAGAAATTTATATTTTTGGCAAAATAGCCACATAATCCTAAATGACCGTGGTGTAAAGGTTTATAAAACAGCTTCTGGTGAACTGCTGTGAAATATTTGAGATCGGAGCTGTTTAAAGATGGCAGCAATCTGCTTTGGTCTTAGCTGTATTAGGACTAGCTGTTAGCTCATCATTTGGGTTTCTAAACTGTTTCTCCAAACTGAGGCTGTACAAGAAGCTATCTACAACAGGTAAAACATCCATTAATTTCAACTTTTACACAGAAACCATCTTTAGTATTTTTCTTTGAACCCTGTTAAAGTAAAACCTTTGTTCTCTGAGCTTGCCACTGCACTCAGCAGTAAGTCCTGCTTTTCACTGCAGATAGTTGTGGTGTTCAGTTCAAAATATGTGATGTTTTCAAAACTATGAATGAAAATTCTTAGTTCGCAGTGCTGTCTGCTTTGATGTACCATCTGTATTGCTTTATTACAACAAAAATCTCGTGCACTATCCTTGCTTGATGAGAAGAAAAAAGACGAGCATCAAGGACTGTCTGTATGTAGATATAAAGTTATGATTCAAAGAGCAATGTGGAGAATTGAGGCTGGTGAAGAAGCTCAGTTTCCTCAGTGACTGGTGACTTTCAGCAGCTGCGTATGTGTACATCTGTGTACATCACAGTCCACAGTTAAACCAAACTGAACATTGATTGTGATCAAAGCAAACTACAAAACCGTTTTTGCCCGGGACTCATCATCCAAATGAATGGGTTTCAGAGCTCGGCGGTGCCGTTGCATCTTTTGGCCTGAATGCCCCTTTCCACTCTAGTTGGAGCACCCCGACCTACAAATCAGCTACTTTTGGACATTTCACAGATCCAGTTCAAATTAGAGCTAACATTAATTTACAACCAGCAAGTCTCCTGCATCTTTTTTTTTTTTAAATCAAGAAAACCATATTGTTAATGGTTTGTTCTCCTTCCTCCAGGGAGCAGCAACATTTGAAGTCTCCAGTTTTTGCAGAGGACGCCTGTCACCGAGAGGAAACCTTGCCCTGCTCTTGGGACTGGACCTCTACCAGCAAAGATTCAGGGTCATCTCAGAAGCTGACAAACCTAATGTAGGCTAATTTTCTGAGACACCTCTCCGAAACCCCAACACATAACCCTGTTGGTTTTTCATTTACTAACTTCAGAACAACCTTGTGTAATCAACAATCAGATCAACAAAGCAAGTGAAAGTAGAAATACTTTAAAAAAAAACAACAAAAAACAAAAAAAAAACAACAAAGAAAAAAAACATGTTCTGTCTTTGAGTGATGCCATGATTCTTCTGCTAACCGGTCCTTTTCAAAACTCACAGTTAGCTTGTAGAAACATTTTGTTCTATTCTGTTAGGTTTTGATCCCACCATTTTGAGTTTGAGCCGAGAGTTTGGTGGTTGGTGGCGTCCGAATGGCCGTGCGTGTGTTCGTCCAGCCAGTCTCACTCCTCATTTCTAGTTGAACCTAATGTTGTGTGGAACGACTGCTATCACATCCTCTACGTGGCCATCTTCAGTTCAGAAAGACAATACAACGATGTAGAGATTTTTGAGGTTTTTTTCAGCGATTCGAGAGTTGAATTAAAATAGCTTGCTTGGATGATTTTCTGAATGTGAAGTAGAGAATGTGTGCAGGTTTCTTCAAAAATATCCGTAAGTTCCCCGTGTGTGAAAAGTTTGTCTTTTTTTTTTCTGAATGGTGAAAGTCTTTTAAAAGCCTAGTTGTAGAAATAGTGTGGTTTGTGAGGCTAAAATAAAACGTTTGAACAGAAAAATAATCAGAAATCACAAGGAGTTTTGTAGGAAAATAAAATATCAATAATCTACTTTAAAATGCAATGCTGTAAAAGAAATTTGGTCAAAAATGACAAAAAAAAAGTTTGTGTTTTGAGGTAAAAACTCATGAGATGGCACAAGTATAACCATTTCTCCAGCCACCTGTGTTGCAACTAAACAAATCTTTATTTTTCTTTTCAATTTCTATGGTACAGACTATTGGTGCTATAAATATGTTCAGAAATCTTTTGAAGTTGCAGTTCAATAATATGGCTGTAATAAGTTTATGCTATATTTTGTTTGTAGGCCAGACAGACTCCATAAATAGATTTTGGGGGAAAAAAGAAAGAAAAAAAAAAAGTTCTGGCTTAATGTGGCTTGGTTTGTTCATTTTAAGGTAACACCAGAATTTGTCTGACCTGTAATTGCTGAGGCATAAAAAAAAAAAAAAAAATTAAAGTTTACGTTTCAACTCGTCTTTTCAGTTCAGAACCCCCAAAAACCAAATGGACAAAATCACCAGACTGTCCATCGTGCGAGTAAACAAGTGTTCTGGGGCAAACATCAAACCAAAAACCATCCGGAATTACTTTTAAGATACTCTAAGATTTGTTTCATATGAGGTGTGTTTTTAGTTCCTTTTTGTTTTGCGATATATTTTGTTCAAATACTGATTTTCGTGTGGTGACAGAACTCGTGCAGACACTGGTTCAGATTGTTTTTGGACTTTTATCTCAGAGAAATGTTGACTCCAATACATGGAAGCTGCCACTCCTGCAAAACTGAAATGGAAGCACGTTACGTTTTAATGTAATGTTAGATTTCCACATACTTTCATCATTTTGTTTTTTGCATAAAATGTTTTAATGATATTACAGTACACAAACTTATCACATTTAATTTTCTCCCTATTCAAAGTTTTACTACAATATTATAAGATAAAAATATTATTTTTGTTATAACCATATTATAATAACATTAAAAACATTTTATAATGTGAAAAGTTTAATAAGTTAACAATATTTTCCATGTACTTTCTTTTACACAACAAAATGTTTTTGCTTTATTACAATATACAAACTTATCACATTTTAACACATTTTTTTTAATAACATTTGAAAACGTTATCACTTTATTACAAGATAAAACCTATATTGCAATAGCATGTTTTAGTTTTTTGGGGTTCTAACGTGATAAGAACGCATGCTGTGATAATGTAAAAACATTTTGCCTCACGCTAACAAAGAAATGCGATACGATGCCATTTTATTTTTGCTGGGGTGGCAGCGATCTGTTCCTGCTCCAACAGGGTGTTCACAGGAACGCAGATGCATCCACGCAGTGCCGTAAATCTGAAACAATCCTTTAAGAAATTAGCTATAAAATCTTTGAGCCATGCTTTAAAACCCCATTTTTTAGCATTTTAGCTTTGAAAAGTCAAAGTGAATGGAATCATAAATGCATTCTGTTCTTCGATGTCATTTTATTTTATTTCCCTTTTCACAAACTTTATTTTTTTTAAGCAGTCTATAAAGATAGTTCACTGTCACAACTACGAGGAAAGTAAAGCACAGATATTAAAAGTCCTCCCTTCTTATACGAAGTAAAAAGGTGTTCATGCTGCCGCGCGCTGTCCCAGGTGGAGGCATCTAATTTGAGCATGGCTTTGGGAAATGGCTTCTGCTTTAAGCCTAAAACTTGGTTTTAGGTCAATGCATCTTTAACAAAAAAATAAATAAAAAGAAACAAAACTCAAGCAGTGAAATGAAACTTGCGCAACTTCAGGATCCTGTCTCCCCCCCACCTTTTTCTTTGACAGTCCAATACTCAGGAATTTTTTAATACACACATACACTCAGACCTGTGACATTGTATTGATGCATTAATGTTTTCTTTTTATTTTATTTTATTGTTGACAGGAGTTTATTTCACGCAAATCAGATGTGGCTGTCATTAATGTAGAGCTTTAGTTTTAGTAAAAAAAAACAAAATAAAAATGAAAAAAGAAGCCATTGTAGATTGCATAAGCAGTGTGGAGGGAGATTCCCTGAGTTCTATGCAATACCTTGGCACATGTAAACATTCAAGAGTAAAAGGACAGAAGTCATGCAGTTCGTTGTGCATGTGGGTTACTTTTGAGCGAGGGACAACTGAGAAAACAAACTTTGGAATGTCTCTGAGAAATAAAGCATGCAAACATCACACTCCCATCTTTTTAAGTTGAATTAAACACATTTTAGTTTAAACAGAAGAAAAGACATTGAGGTTAAATCAGTGAGAGAATGTTCTGACTGTGTGTGTGTTTGTGTACAAGAAGCATTTACTGTACATGGGATGGATCGCATTACATCTTTCTCCATTCAACTCTTCCGTTTTGATAGGATGTGTTAAAAACAAGAAGAAGAACAACAACAAAAAAACGTTTGACGTGGAAATATGTTCATTGAAGGTTTATGTGTTTGGAAAAATATTGAAAGGGTTGCTGAGTTTCTAAAGAACATAACCAGCACTGAAAACACAAGTTTTCCTCGTTTGTTTTTTGTTTTTTCTTTGTTTTTTTCGCATTCCCACCCAGATGATGCTTCCTCTCCCCCTCCTCCTCCTCCTCCTCCTCCCCCTCCCCTTCCTTAATGTTCCTGAATCCCATCTGTCCCGAGTAGATGTGTTCTGATTTCATGTACACCCTGAGTAAATTATTTTGTTTCATTGTGGATTTTCTTAACATCTAATAAAGGAATAAACCAAACCTGAGTGCGAGTCGCTCCGTCGGTTGGCGCTGACATTACGCTGTGGCACAGTGACCTCAAGGTGACACTAGAGAGCTGAGGAGAGGGAGCAGACAGCTGTGTCAGTGACACACACACACACACACACACACAACACACACACACACTGGTCCTGTATGGTATTATTATACGTCACGAGTCTCATTTATTTTATGGATCAAAAGCTCAAAGTTTCAGAACCATTGCTGCAGATGTTTAAATCATGCAACTTTATGGTAAATGTTTCAACCATTCTACATTTACAGTGAAAATAGTGCTCACAACCTTCTCTGTTGTACTTTTTTTAGTGTAGATCTATGAGTTTTTGCATATTATTCGGGCTTGCAGCATTTTTACACACTTTGTGTTTTTATGTTTCAGTGTATTTGCATTAAAAGTTTTCTTAGCCACTTTTTTAAATCCATTTTAGGCTTTATCGCTAGTTGAAAACATTTCTGCTAAAGATGAGCTTGATAATAATTAAGTTAAATAGTATAATGCCAATTAAATACAAATTACAAGCAGTTCAAGTATTGCCTAATTTTATTCCATTCAGTTTATATAGCTCCAGTTCACAACAAGTCATCTCAGACAATATTTTAATACAATACTATCGCAGAGTACATTATGAAATACCAATTTGTAAAAGTTATGTAAAGAAGCCTTCATCTCAGTCCCCCATCCCGAGCAGCACAGTGGCAACAGCTGAAAGGAATGACCTTTAACAGGCAGGAACCTCCAGCAGAACCAGAACCAGGCTCAGGACAAGGGCCCATCTACCACGACCAGCTGAGGCTTGACAGGACAGAAAAGAGACACAGGTGAACAGAGACGGATTTGTCACGGTGTAGTTCCTATGGGAAGAAAATCAGGAAAACACAGTTCAGAGGCCGCAATAATTGCAAATGTAGAGAATGGCCAGCAGCGGAGTGAGGAAATGGGATCAGTTTGTCCTCCAGCAACATAACTAAGGGATAGATCAGGAAACCCAAGCCAACCCTAACTATAAGATTTATCAAAAAGAAAGGTCTTAGTCTTAAAAGTATAGAGGGTGTCAGCTTCATGGACAGAAACTAGAAGTTGGTTCCACAAGAGAGACTGAGAACTGAAAGCTCATAGGAACCACAAGTAAACCTGCAGTCTGAGAGCAAAGAGTTCTGTAAGGAAAACATGGAACAAGAAGATTTTTATTCTTAGAATAGATATTGGTTATTTGAACTTTGTAAGAAGTTTGATCTCTTTTTCAAGAGTTTTTGGACACCCAGATTAAAAAAAAAATATATATATTCTTCCACCTTAAAAGTGATAAATGGACGTACCAGTTAATAATTTATATTTGTAAACATTATGTATGCTAACTTAACTGCATTAATTAGTTAATCGCTCACCTTCAGTGCGTGTGCAGGTATCAGGTCGATTAGTGATGCCTTCAGGTCCAGACAGGTGAATCCATCGAGCCGGGTGTCGTTCTGGACTCGATTACACCGCTCTCCACGTACAAGTTTGTTTTAAAATGGCGGCGGAAGCAGCGAAACAGGTATGAAATGTTAAATATCGCCGTTAAAAGGTCGTAAATGTGCTTTTGAATTTGATTCGCCAAACGGCAGCGACCTTCCTCTCATTTCGGCGATGGTGTGGAGGCGAACAAACACGTTCTCTGTAGTTTGAAGTGAATTCGGCTCCACTTGAGGAAGCGGTGTTGAAATGAGTGAGTTGGCGTCAGCAGCAAGTCAAGTGCACTTGCCGAGGAAGAGAGCGCTGCGTCGCGGTGTTTTGTGTTCACCAGCAGCCTTCTCATTCTTCTTCTCCCTCCCCTCCACCTGCAGTGACTTTATGTGACGGTGAAAGACCCGGGACCGGTGCTGCTTGTGTGCGTTAATCTGTGTTAAGGAGATGGAGGTGCAGCCGTAGCCACAGCATCATCATCATGGACCACTCCGGGCGGCGGCTACCTGTCACCCACCTGTAGCGTCCACCCGGCCGGCATGGCGAACACGAACCGCGGCGTCCAGAACCAGAACCAGAACCAGAGAGACGGCCGCTGTGGTATGTCGCTGTTTCTCTCTTCTTTGTTTTTTTTTATTAGTGTAAATAAGTCGTAAACACGCTGTCTTTTTAACGCTGTTACTGTTTGTGCAGTCCGCGTTTGCCACTTTTAGGATCACGCCAAAGCGTATTATAAAAACAGTGTAATTAAAAACATCTTCCTGTAGTTTAAATTAAGAGGGGTTTTAAAAACTATCAAGAATAGATTCGCATAATATAAAAGCCCCTCTTTAATTCGGCATGCATTTAAAATAAAAACGCTCACTTTGGAAGAAAAAAAAAAACGTTTATTCTTAAACGTTTGGCCTTTCCAACACTATTCAGAAAATAATTTTAATTTGGTAAAAAAAAAAAAGTAAACATTTTTATGCTTTAAAAGTAACTTCAACCTAATATTTTACATTGTCTCTTTGTTCAAACGCAAATGTCAACTCTTGACTTTGCTTATATTTCAGCTTTTGTCATGGTGTCAAGTTAAAGGTGAACGTCTTTGTTCTGCCTGGTAATATTGATTTGATGACTTGCAGAGCAAGATGTGTGCAACTATTCAAATGGGCGGTTCTGTCAGAGACGGAAATAATTGCTGTTGTTTCAAAACTTTTTGAGTTTTGGGACAAAGTCTGCAGGACTCACGTGACAGCCTACAAGCCAGGGTTTAGAGCCGGGAAAGAATTCACTGATTTGGGAAACCCTTAGCTTGAGTGTGGTGTTTCAGGTTGAATACCAGGAGAGCTAATTAATGAATTAATTAATCTATATTTCCCCATCAGAGTGACTTCAGTTGCAGCACCCTCTGTTAAATGGTTCATGCTTCATTGTGCTCGGACACATAAACCTGTCCCTTAGTTTCCCGGCTGGTGTTAAAAGTATGATGTGGCCCAGCTGGGGCCCAGTTCACATCACATTCCAGACTCCAGTTACAGCCTGGTTACTGTGGGATTACATTTCACCCATCAAAGCTTCCACACCCTGTATCCAAAAGTCCCGGCAACTTTTAATATATATTTTTATTCTGTTGTCATGAGGGGTTTTGTCTTTATTGTAATGGTTTTAAAATGCGATATTCTATAGTCAGAGCTGGTTCAGTGTCAAAAATGAGTTGCTACCTCCTACGTCTGCATGACTTAACTGTAAGAAATTCCTGATCAGGTTAGGAATCAATTTATTGAAAGGTATCTGCCTTAAAAGCACAACATAAACTGAAACATAAAGTACTGTAAATGTAATGCATGAGAGCCTGTAAAGAGCGAGTTCAGCTCTTGTGAAGTGTAGCTCTGTGAACAGATTATGAACAGTTAACATCCTACCTGTCGCGGATGGCTCTTTCATCAGCCTAAGTTTGAAAAAATAGTTTGATTTTGATTGGGTTGATAAACTAGTCCGCGTGAGATCAAGACCAGAGTGGATTCTTGCCGTCTTTTAACAACACCAGTCTGAAACATTTTGTACAGGTTCATGCTAATTCCTGCAGGTATCTAATAATAATTCTGCTGTGCTACAACTAGCGTCACTCAGAATTCAGTAAGGCTGCAACAAATAATGTGTCTACTTTCTTGCAATTTTTGGGCGCCAGTTAGTCTCCAAAAGTCACTGTCCATTGAGATACTACCTTAAAGAGCCATGAAATGTGAAATTGATGGCAGTGTAAATGTTTACATAACAGCATTTCTCTTCATTGCCTGGTTTTGTAACCAAAGCCAGTGATACTTAATAACAGTTATGTTAAAGTAGCAAAAGGACTATACTCCTACTTTGATAAGATATTTCTCTGCTTTGGCTTAAAAGGGAGCCAGGTGTACAGAAATGTCATTGTTTTGTTGTATAAAATACTTGTGTGAGATTATTGAAACAATATAAACATAGGTGCAAATTAACTGGAGTTGGATATGCAGTGGAAATGACCTACATCAGGAATTAAAAAACTCTCCCTGAAGCACTGTATATGATGCTGCATTCGTTTAAAAACCTCTTTGTGCCAAAAAACATTTTAAAATGGTAAATGGCTTGCACTTGTATAGCACTTTATCTAGTCCAAGGACCCCAAAGCGCTTCACACTACAATCATTCACCCATTCATCCACACATTCACACACTAATGGTGGTAAGATACATTGTAGCCACAGCTGCCCTGGGGCAGGCTGACAGAAGCGAGGCTGCCATTACATTGGTGCCACCGAGCCCTCTGACCACCACCAGCAGGCAAGGCGGGTGAAGTGTCTTGCCCAAGGACACAACAGCTGAGACTGACGGAGCGGGGGTTTGAACCGACACCCCTCCGGTTACAAGACAAACCCCTACCTCCTGTGTAAAATGTGTATTCAATGTTGAATTTTAGTGGCTCATGTCCGCAGACTCTTTGTTGTTTTGTCTTGTGCTTGTAAGTGTGCATGAGATTTAATGAAACCAGAGGCTGATCTAGTGCTTTATTTTGGCTAGAAAATACATACCGTATCTTTTCATCAAACCAGGCTGCAAAGGGAATGAGTGGATTTTCTTTGACCAATGTTATTACTGGGTTGGTTACGTACATTGGTCAGGATGTTCTTAGATAATAGGGCTGATTTCTGTCAGCTACTGAGCTTCCCTTGTAACACCATGTTCAGGATTTCTTATCAAATTGTGATAAGGCTCAAACAAAATACAGGTTTTGAGATGGGCTCCACCCTTTTTAGAAATACACTCTAGTTTTTTAAGTTTTATGCAGTGCCTATAAAAAGCATTCACCCCCTTGGATATTTCACCCTTTTGTTGCTATTATAAATCAGTTATGGTCAATATAAATTGGCTTTTTAAAGTACAAATCATCAAAAGCACAAGTCAGGGATGGATACAAAAGGATCCCCAGGAGTTCTGGTAAACCCAACATCAAGAGATGGAAGGAATATGATACATGTGTAAACCTACCAAGAGCAGGCCGTCCTCTCAAAGTGAGTGACCGTGAAGAAGAAGAGAGAGACCACCAAGACACCTGGGAGCTCCCTGAAGGAGTTAAAGCTTCAGCAGGTCAGATGAGAGACACTGATGCTGGATTTAATAGAACTCCTGAGATGTTTAGGGCCTTGGAAATCCTTTTGTATCCATCCCCTGATTTGTACTTTTCTAATCTTTTCTCTGAGTCGAATGAGGACAGTCATTCTAAAGGGAGCGTATATATGTGCAATCACTTATTTTACATGATATATTTGTATTTACTTGGTATCATTCTGTAAAATGTTAATTTCACTTTGACATAAGTGTTTTCTTTTTACAACCCCTGGCAAAAAGTATGGAATCACCAGTCTTGGATGAGCACTCATTCAGACATTTCATGCTGTAAAACTAACTCAGATCAAAATCATGATACAATAATAAGGTCATTCCAAGGTGCAACTTGTTGGCTTTCAGGAACACTCAAAGAAATGAAGAAAAAACATTGTGGAAGTCAGTAAATGATACTTTTATTGACCAAACACAGGGAAATAAATATGGAATCACTCGATTCTGAGGAAAAAAGTATGGAATCACTCAAATTGGAGGTAGAAAATAAGGACACACCCAGTCTATTTTCTTTCCCTAAATGGACACCTGTCCCAGATTAGATGTGCCCGTTAGTCTGCAGTTAAAAACACCTGCAGTCATGACACTTTGAAGGGCTGCTGGACGACGTGGAGTAGCAAGAAGCAT
>NC_051436.1:19705303-19725281 GCF_001649575.2 Kryptolebias marmoratus
AGTGATTCCATATTTATTTCCCTGTGTTTGGTCAATAAAAGTATCATTTACTGACTTCCACAATGTTTTTTCTTCATTTCTTTGAGTGTTCCTGAAAGCCAACAAGTTGCACTTTGGAATGACCTTATTATTGTATCATGATTTTGATCTGAGTTTGTTTAACAGCATGAAATGTCTGAATGAGTGCTCATCCAAGACTGGTGATTCCATACTTTTTGCCAGGGGTTGTAATAAGGTCAGTTTATCTTGAGCATAATATATCCAAGGGAGTGAAAACTTTTTATAGGCACCATGTCAGCATTTACAGTTTTCTGTTGTAGGTTTCTTGCCATGAAACTACTTACACATGCTTCTAGTTATTTTAATGATTCATATATTAAAACACTCAGGTTTATTGGGAATAGTGTACTCTGACTTTTGTTTTTTGTAATGTTTGTACTTTTTTAAACTTTATTTTTTAAAAACTACACACAGAAATTGAGGTCTCTTTTAATAATCTAACAATAATCTGTCACAATTCCTTTGACATCCTTGTTCTCTTTGAAATCTGCCTCAGGATACTTGCCCTGTTGCTTTTAGCTACTGCTTTGCTACTTTTACCTTTGATCTACTGTTTTGCTATTTTTAGCTTTAGCTATATTTCTGCTTCTTTTAGCTACCATTCTGCAACTTTTAGCTGTTAGCTTTAGTTTAGCTAATTTTCGTCTGGCTGATTTAGCATTAGCATTTGTTAATCTATTTTTAGATGCTGATTTTTTTTAATGGTAGTATCTGTTTAGCAAATTTTATCTTTTAGCTGCTGTTCTGCTGTTTTTGTTTTTCACTTGCATTGTACTGTTTTGAGCTTTTAGTTTGTTCTGCTCATTTTAGTCTTAATTCTGCTTTATCTGTAACAACTTGTTTTAGCTTCTCTAGCTACGATAACTTCAGCAGTCAATCAGTACTTAGCATTGTCTAGTGATGATTTAACCTTTGTTAGTTTAGTCAAAACTGCTCTAGACATCTATGAAAATGAACGTTTTTCTCTTTAAAGATGTGTCTGGAGAAACCATATTGGGAAATGGCTCTGCAGTCAAAGACCCAGCTGCCTCTAAAATCCAGAGTGAAACCATCGGTGAGTCCAGTTTAGCTCCACAAAGCGAGCTCGTCCTGCCCAGTTTCACACCGTCCTGCTCCTCCACCCCCATCTACTACAGCAGCCCCCAGAAAAGTTACTCAGACTTGGACCGTCACAGTTTGACCTCACAGGACTCAGGAATCCCTACTCTAGAGGTCAACCCTCCAGACCCTATACTCCACAGTAACCGGCAGTCAAGTGATGGAGGTCTCATGCTGGACCACAGCCAGGACTCACCTGCTACTTTACCACTGGATGACAATCCATCTGACACCAATGGCATACACAAGTCCTCAACCTTCCCTCGCAGTGGCTACGACTCCATTCGCCTCTTCAGCTCCAACCTGAGATTACCCCCCACCACAGGGCTGGGTGGAGCCTTAAACCGCAGTGACGACATCTCTGTATGCAGCGTGTCAAGCATGAGCACCGAGCTGTCTGTCTCCAACGAAGACATCTTGGATTTTACTGTCACTTCTGACTCCAGCGCTGTTGTAACCTTTGAGGCGGATCACAGCAGCTCGGCTCACTTCTCGGACGTAACACTGTCTTCATCGCCAGGAGACTTGTGGAGTCCTGGACACTTGCATCTGGGGTCGGGTACCGTTCAACAGGAAGATGGAAGGCTGAAGAAACTGGGCCCTCTAGCAAGCTTGTTTAACAGGTAAGTTCATATTTACTGTATTTGCTTCAGAATGTCTTTAATTATGAAGGTAATTTTTGGTTAACAAGGTTCTGGGATTGCTGGAAGGGAAGTCTTTGTTATTCTTCAAGGCCTTTATTTTTCCAGTTTGCATTGTTGTTGTAAAATGGTAATTTCCATTTTCTTACCAATAACTTAAGGCCGTAATTGCCCATTCATACATTATAAAGCAGCACTTGTTTCTAATATACGTCATTATATTCACCAACAAACACCAGATGGATACGCCAGTGTTGCCATGGCTGGAGATTCCTATTCTTGGTAAGGATCAAAGCTTTGACTTTTTGACTGGGTGGATGACTCACTCTGGCTATGTTCACACTGCAGGCAAATGCGACCCAGTTACGATTTGTTTTTGCGCCTTTGCGACACACACCAGATTTTTTCATGGCAGAGTGAACGGGACAAATCAGGTTTTTTTTTAATATCTAACCCAGGTGGTACTGAATCAGACACATATCCGATGTTTTTCAAAGTAATCGCTGCTTCAACTCTGATGTCACATTTCATCTGACTTCTACGTCGGATGAAAGATCAGAGGTCATCACATCAAAGTCCCACCACTCTTGTCTCTGACTCTCCATCCACACATGCCTCTGCACAGAGGCAGCAGCCACAGCTCCAAAAAAGGTCATCGTTAACATTTGCGTTAACATTCTGTCTTTTTTATTTTTTTCTGTTTGGATGGACAGTTGTCCCTGATTGGACAGCAACTTCAGAATCAATACAAACATGCTAACACTCACAGCGTCCATGTTTACTTCCATAAACTCAGCGTGCAGAGCGTGATGTCACATCTTCTGAGCATGCAGGTCATTTCGGGAACTGGGAACCGTTCACACTGGAGTCTGATGGAGGTCACATTTAAATTGTAACGTAAACAGCCACACAAAGAAATCAGATTTGAGCAAAAAAAGGAAGCTTTGCTCCTCCACAATAATCTCTAGAGCTGATTGTTGGGGCCTGCCAGTGCATAGTGCATTGGATGCACTCCTATGGTTTAAGATGAGGAAACAAAATCAGGCACCAAGTTGCAGGCCTCTTCAAAGTTTCTCCAGGAACTTTTGTAATTCATCATCGTATCAAATCAAATAATTTTGTGGCTGGAACATAGCTCAAGACCAGAAAGGTAAGACGAGATGAAGCAGTAGTTTTTTTCCTAATTTAACTTTTTGATTGAGGATAAACAGAAAATGCTAAAGCTAAACAGTTTTGCTGGCAGATCATAGAATCATTCTGGACATAAATGCTTGGATCACTACTTTATTTATTTATTTATATATATATATATATATATATATATATATATATATATATATTTTTTTTATTTTATTTATTTTATTTTTTTTCTTTACTGTATAAATTGAATATTTTGTGTATCTGTTGTAGAAAAAATATTGAAAGAATTGACTGATATTCTTTAATATCAGTCAAATGTTTAAAAGTTGAAGAAAACTTGTTGCACTAACTCGTTCACATCTGTTCCAAAACAAGTTCTTTTACCTTTCAAGCCTCAGGCTTCAATACACTTTTTAATTTTTAAGCTAAACATCGGATCTGATTTTGTGAGTGTATTTTTACAGTTTATATAAACAGCAGTTAAATGATTTGGAGGTCATTTGCCAAATAGTTTAAATGGCATTCAGTTCCATGTAAAACAAGTTTAATTACAGTGGAAACTAATTGGCTTTTTTATTGGTCAGCATTTATGGGAACACAAAGTCTGGCTGCTAATATTCAGTGAGTGTGTTTGTCATCGTTCTGCTATTATTGGAAACGTGCTATTTTCGCTGTAAAAATTATATAATGTTGTGTTTTCAGTGGTTTAAAATGTATTAGACCAGTCTTTGCTCTTCACAAAATGAGGCAAGGATACATACTGTGATTGAAGGATCTTGCAGAAGTTTGTGTTGCTCAAAGGCTGCTGTACAAACCTTGCTCAGCCAAGACATGCCCCAGATACCTTCCAACTCTGCCGCACGCTGCAGCTCAACCAGACGGCTGCAGTTCTTCACATAGCAGAACATTAGTAAAACCTCCTGCAGTGTCTCTTCACTGAGCAGATATGAACAATTGCCACCAGATGGTTGAAGACACATCATTTCAGAAATATAAAAGTCTGGTTGATTTATTAAGAAAGAAGTATTTTTAAACAATATACAATAGATTCTCAAACAAAATCTGTCGTTTACAGACTGCTTTGAGGTGTCAAAGTACCTCAGATTCTCAGCATTTTATCCAAAAAAGGCAGTAAACCTCAACATTTCTTTCCTCCAAGTCATTAGGAGAAAAACAATAACTTTAAGGGACTGTACTACTTCTCAGTTAGTAAAGCCAGTACAGTCATGATGCTGCATTCAGTGGTTTTGCTTTATTTTGTCTGTATCATTTACATTGTGATGTATGTGTTGCTTTGAAATAAATGCATTTATATTTTAGGAGTGGAACAGTTCACAAAATCCACAGTTTGGTTTCTTTTTATTTTTCTATTTTTACATTTATTTTTTTTGGTAAACACTTTAAGTGTTTACAAAAAAATGGGGGGATGGTTCCTTTTTATAAGAAGGGGAACCAAAGGGTGTGTTCCAGTTCAGGGGAATCACACTCCTCAGCCTCCCTGGTAAAGTCAAAGGATGTCAGAGAAGAGTCCAGTTGATGGTCAAACCTCTGATTCAGGAGGAACAATGAGGGTTCCGTCCTGGCTGTGGAACACTGGACCAGCTCTTTACTCTCACTAGGGTCCTTGAGGGGGCATGGGAGTTTACCCAACCAGTCTACATGTGTTCTTTTGGACTTGGAGAAGTCATTTGACTGTGTTCCCTGGGGTAGGGGGGAGGGGGTTAAAAATGTATCTACAACAGATGAGATATTAAGTGTTTAGAATCTTTCCACAGAACCCTACTTAAGAAGATCAGAATTCTTTAATGTCAGTCAGGACAGATGATCTTTCAGTGCTGTTGGTGGTACAAAGTTTAATTCACGTTTTGCACTCGCACCACATCTGAGTAAAAAAGTGTTTGCTAAGTAATCTCTAATTTTTTCAACTGTCATTCATGCATGAAATCTGATGCTGATGCACACTGTGTTATGAAAGTCCCTCCCTCAGTTCCCTCCTTTCACCTATCGTAATCGTCATAAAGTTACTGATTCCCTCTCTGCCCTTCAGAGCGCACCTCCCCTCCCGTTTGTGAGAGCGAGCTTGTGCTTGAGGAGGCGGGACGCTCAGAAGGAGTCTGTTCCTTCTCTCACTTTGCCTGAACTTAGCAGTTTAGATTCACTGCAATTGAAACTATAGACACCCTGGGTCTTAATGTTGTCTGAAGGAGAGCTCCGACTGAAAAGTTTTTTTTTTTCCAAAATTATTCGTGTGGACTAAGTTTCCAGGTTTCTTGTGGATTTTGGATTAGTTTTGTTTTGTCACAGCAGGATGGCAGCTCCATCACTACTTCTGTACATTGACAGGTAAGATGGTTAAAGCTGGAATATATGCTGTGAATTTCCTTTTTTTTTCTCATAAACCTGTTGACTTATAAGAGCTTGTGTAGTACTTTGATCAACAGATGAAACAGAAAAATCCTTCAGTTGTACTTGTTCAGAGCTAAATACACTGTCTTCATAATTAGGTGTGTTCTGCTTGATTGTTAGAGAAAACACCCCGCAGCATTTCTCTGTCTGCCTCATTGGTGTCTTGCGTGGGAAAAACGTTGTTTTCTGCCTGCCACCTTCTTGTTCTGGCTTGTTTGGTATTTCCGTACCATCTGTCCTGATTGTCAGCTCAGTACACGAGCCTCTGGGACACCTTATTACCTTTTATTTGCAGACATCAAGCCTGAGCAGTTCTGTAAAGTCCTGAAACTCTGGAGAGATTTCCTGTCAAATCAGTGTACCTCAGATCATTGGTCCAAACGCATCTTGCTGGACTTTCCGAAGGTTCCACTTGAGAGCTCGACTCTCGTCGCAGCCATTCAGCCGTCAGCTGAATGCAGCCTGCAGCACATTTGGCCTGGACTGAATGCAAATCTTGTCCGTGCTTTGTGGATGTTTGAAGGCGTAAACCTGAGGACATTTTGTTCCATTGAATTCCGGACTAAAAGGCAGGGCTTGCTTATTAAAGGTGTGACATGTTGGCTTTCGTCCTTGGACTTGTGCTTCACTGTTATCGCTACGATTTAAAAATTCAGCACTCCCTGATTAGTTTACTTTTCTCATCTAAGAATAGCACAGCTTCACTGATAATCAAGGTCATAATCAGGTTCTTGTGTTTTTGTTTTGTTGTCAGAGGCCTAAAGTTCTTTACTTTGTTACTTTGATAAAATTCCTGCCTTTCATTCATGTTCAGTCTGCACAGAGCTGATGTTTCTGCTATCAGGAGGTGGGATTTAATGGCTTTGATGGCAGTGACTTCCCTGTACTCAAAATAA
Source organism: Kryptolebias marmoratus (assembly GCF_001649575.2). Lineage (NCBI taxonomy): Eukaryota > Metazoa > Chordata > Actinopteri > Cyprinodontiformes > Rivulidae > Kryptolebias > Kryptolebias marmoratus. Next base: position 19,711,545 of record NC_051436.1, read on the forward strand.
GATTTCCTCTGCAGCTAAGTGTAAAATGTTACTCCACAAGTTTCTGTCTTCTCATAACTGTTCATGGAGTAGTTTAAAGTAAAGAAAGATGGTGGTTGGAAGTTTTTCTGTCAGCTGCTTCATGTTGTTCACAAACCATAAACGATTTAATACGCTGGACCTAAAGGTTTATTTTGGCCATTGTGAAGTGGGGTTCTTTGTAAAAGTCATGAACAATATTATTATCTCACCTATTGTATATAGCTCTTTGAAAGAGCTCTGTTTATGGAAAAAGAGTTGACTTTTTAGCAGAACTGATGCGGTAAGGACTTGTCTGAATGGGGTCAAGGCCAAAGTGGACTGCTGCTGTCTTAAAACAACTCGTCTAAAAAAGATTTGCAGTGTGAAGATTAATTTAAAAAGAGTGTGAATTTTTAGGCATCTCACAAATTGATTTGATTACAATTCAGAGGACTGCAATGTGTGTGTTTTATAAAATAATTATCAAAGCAAATCGATGCATCCACAATCACACTTCAGCCAAAATCTTGACCATACAATCTGTTAGGCCTAAAAGAAACAAAACCCATTGCTCTACAATGGAACATAAAACACCTTACATTCAATTGCTGTGTTCGTATTTTCGACATAGAATGATCAAGTTCTGCTGTAGCTCCAACGTAAATTGATTGTACTTATATAGTGCCTTGTTAGCCAACCGGGTACTTAAAGTGCTTTACAACACAATCTGCCCTCATTTACCCAACCACACACATTCATACAGCACTCTACTACAAATCTGTTGCGCACAAGTTCTGGTTTCTCAACCACTGAATGTGAATGAAAAACCCTGACAATAAAAGTTGCAATGGATTTTGTAATTTGTTTTCCCTTCTCTGAGTTAGATGGAAACTTAGGTACAGCAGCTAGTACCTACCACCGGCTGTTTTTTCTTCATCCTCCTCTGAGTTGAAACAAGTACACAACTTATCTATGGAGTGGCTCTTTCCTGAAGTCATTTTCCCTTGAAGTTCATAAAAACTGAAGTACTTCCACATACTGGTTTTCAGTCAGTATCTGGAAGTCAGCGATGTTCTCACTCTGGTATGTGCTCGCTATAAACAGTCCAGGTGCTGTTCTTTGGCACTTCAGAGTTCTGCCTTTGTGTTTCTCAACAGGACTTGATTAACATTAAATTATAATGAATTTCTGACATTTTAAAATCAATTCAGAATCATTCATGCCCACTTTGTGAATGCATTAGAAAATAGATTAAAACCTCTGCCCCTGTTATTTTACATCTAATTCTATGGTTATTTGCAAATCCAAACCGTGACAGCACCACTTTCAGGACAAATACTATTATCATAAATATTTTTGCTTAAGTCCTTGTCATCAGCTTTGTATTACACAATGTAAAGGTTTAAATCATCATGGAACTTTTAGATTTATGTTGTTATAAGACTGCAGGAATCTCATTTGGAAATAGTTTTGCTAGAAATATATTGACAAGCCATAGGTGTTTTTTTTTTTTTGTTTTTTTCCTGAGCAGACCCACTATCAAAGTGAATCACTGACCACATAATTTTATGTTAACAACTGTGTTATACAATAATGAGGGTGGTGTGAAGGTCTGAAATAGCATTTCATAAACCACTATACATATTTTAGATTAGGAGTCGTTTGCTCATTAATCTGGTCAGAATTAAGCTCCATTTCTCAAAACTGAGGCTGTTCAAAGATCTGTTTATAACAGGTAAAGTTTTAATTAACTTTTTCACAGGACTCCACTTCAAAATGGCTGGAATATCCCTTTAACTTCTTACATTGACTTTCAGCTTTTTCATCCAACTCTTTTTTTTTTTTTTTTTCTTTTTTAAATCAAACTCTAAGGAAACGTCTTAAGCTGCTCTCTGTATCTGTGTTTTCTTGAGTATCAGGCAAGCAGAGTTGTTTTTGCTGAAAACAAAACAACCCTCTGGACTTCACTTTCGTAGAAAAGTGAAAATATCACTTCTCTGAGCTGGGTCTGTGGTTAGTTTCAGAACCTATTGGTACCTGTGAACAGCTGCTCAGGCTGTTTGACTGGAAAGCACTAAATCTTGTTCAGTAGTTAACATTGTTTAGCTTTTACTTTTTATTTTTTCTTTATTGGAGGTTCCCTAGTCAGCTTCTGCGGGGTGAGAGGTTCTCTTCCATTAGCTGTAGCCTGATTTAAAAACTCAGAAAGCATCCAAGTGTCTGCTACTCAGTTTCAAGGCAGCCTCAGAATGTTTGTTTTGCTTTGTAAGCTTTATAGGACGCTTGGGAAGTATCCAAATTTTAATACCATTAGGCAGTCCTCAAATTATACCCTCTGTTACCAATAAAATATCACGAACCACTGAAAGGATTTTACTGAACCTTTCAGGAAGTAATCATCAGATATACCTCTGCATCTCTTTAACTTTTGGAGTCAGCCTGATTGAAGATGGCCACCACAGTAAAGCAAATCAGTTTCACAGATATCGAGCTAAGGTTTAGTGTGTTAGTAGCTGAGATTAATCCCCAATTTATAATCTGAGCATTAACTGATTACACAAAATGTGTTTTTAAGACTTTGCCATTAGCTATTGGAATCAACTCTTGTCTATTTGTTAGTGAAATATCTCATCAACCATTGAATGGATTTTTTTATGAAGCTTTCAGGAAGTTTAAATTTGATGTATGTCTACAACTGGTCAACCCAATCAAATAAAGCCATTACCGCCAACTGACCTTGGAAAACACAAAATGTCTGTAATTCAGACCATTTGACAGATATTGAGCTAAATATTTGGCGTGGAAGAAGCTGAGCAGTGTCACCGACACATCCTTTGAGCACAACACACTGCATGACATCTTTGCTTAAAATCTTGACATTAACTGTTGGAGTTACCCCGTTTATCTGTTAGCAAAATATCTCATTAACCACTGGATGGATTTTATTGGTGCTCATAGAAAGTAATCATTGGCTGTACATCCACAACTGATTAACTGTCAGAGTCAACCCAATTCAAGTTGGACGCCACACCTAATTGACATTAGCCTGCACAAGAATGGGTCAAAAACAGTGTATTTTATAGATATAGAGCTAGGATTTGGTGTCTTAGTAGCTGACAGTCATTCTCAACACATACACCAAGCACTAACAGATCACACAAGATGTTAGAGTATCACATGAGATTGTGCCTAAAGTTTTTTTCAAGGTTTTACCAAAGTAGCTACGGTCCAACTCTGTGATTTCTTGGTCTAAAACTCTGTCAGAGAGCGGCAGATGATATTCACTCCTTCCAGGAATGCATATCATCTGACAGTCGGCCAGAGGAGCCATTACAAGGAGATGAGACTGAATTCAGACAAAAATCAACATGTGGACTCTTTGATAGTGAAGTCCTTGGTTCTACCTGTTAGGTGTTCAGAGAGGAAGTGTTTATTTAATTACACAGCTCTGTTCCAGCAGCCTGTGTGTTTTATAAATGAAAGGATTAGCTGCCTCAGTGGTTACTGTGAACCCTGCGGAAAACAAAGGTTTCTCTTCAGCTTTGCATGGGCTGATGAAATTCCAGGTAGAAAGAAGATGAATATTATGTTTTTTTGTTTCCCATTCTTGTGTTCAGGTGATGTTGATGTTACTGCAGAGAAGACCGATCTAATGTGAATACACATAATTCAATGATTTAATTCGTTACTGAATATGGCAAACATGACTTTTGTCCTTATCAGTTACTTGTTGCTTCTTATTTCATTCTTTTCTCATCTCTGTAATCTGCTTTGTTTTTTTTAGTAACTATCTCTCATTGTGTCCCAGAGGCTGCTTCCTGCTTTCTGTAATCATCTAATTCCCTCTAATTCCCTTCTTCTGTTTCTTGTATTCCCTCAGGAGCTTGTTTGCTAAGAAGGTGAAGGACAGTCGGCCAGAGGAGCTGAGGGAACCTGGCTGGAAGCTGTTTGGGAAAGTCCCCCTACGGGAAGGCCCCATCAAGGACCCCAAGAAAATACAAAAGGTAAACCTGATCCCTTCACGTGTGTTTCAGTGTTTTTATTACTCTGAAGTAAAAGGTTGCAGTGTTTCCTGTGAGCTGCTGGGAAAAGTTCACATGGAAGACGTTAAGGTGCCATGATCTTAGGGTTTTGTTTATTTTGAAGGCAGACCTATTCCTGTTATGTTACATTTTGTTTTCTTTGTTTGAGTTTAATTTCCTGTGTTCATCATGTCTCCTGCTAGTTTCCTTCTTGTGTCATTGGCCATATTTCCCTCAGTCTGTCTTGCCGTCTGTTTATCCTTCATACCTGTTTTTAATTGGCCAATTAGCTTCAGCTGCACCCATTTACTAATCATCCCCCCGTATCAAAAGCCAGCAGAGCCAGAGACGCGTGATTTTGATGTGTAAGCAACACGTACTTTAGTGAAATGACACAAAAAATTTGAGTATTCAATTTGCATTTTCAGCTGCTACCACTTTTTTCTGTGTGTGTGTGTGTGTGTGTGTGTGTGTGTGTGTGTGTGTGTGCGCACCTGTGAGGTTTGGTAGGGTTGAAAAGGCCTAGTTGTGATGAGCACACTTCCCAACAAATATCAACAAATATAGTTTTGGTATAAAGTGCCTTGCTAAATGTGAAATATGGACAATTTAAGATCAAATTAAATAAAATATATAGATAGAGATAAAACAATATAAAAAAACCCTGCTTTTCCATGTGGTTAAGATGCATTTTTTTTGGTTGCCTGGTTTATCAGACATGTATTGTAATAAATGTAATAAAACAGTTCACATTTTTTGTAAACACCAGGTAAACTGAAGCAACTGATTACCTGTCCGTGGCTGTTTCACAATCTCCTATCACCTGTTAAACAGACTCTCTGACAAATTAAACATATATACTTGTTTTAATTATATTGCCGTTATCTGTAGCAGCTTCCTCCAGCAGCACATCATGGCGCCCCGCAGATGGAGAGGCTTTATGCGTTTAAACCCCCATTTTGTCCATTAGTGCTTATTCACTGTTATTTTGGCATTAAGGTTTTGTCCAAAACAAATAAAGCCATGGCCAGTGAAGGTTTTCTAGCTGAACTAACAATAATAGTGGTGAGACTTTCCCTCCTCCACCCCCATGACCTCTCATTTTGTGGCACACTGCAGTTCGTCAGGAAAGCAACTTGTTTAATGACAACTCAGCAGGACATATTAGAAGTTAACCACATGTTTGTTTTCAGTGTGATCAGCTTGTCTGTAGCTGGCAGCCAGCTCTGGTTGATTTCTTGTCAAAAGTTTTGAGAAACTTCTATTTAAAAACAAAAACCAAATTAATCAGTGACTTTGTTTTCATTTTAGCCACAAATAGCTGGCTTCCACAGTTGTATGGAGAGTAGACTGTGCGCTCCACTCCTCCTTAAAAAAAAAAAAAAAAAAAAGAAAGAAAAGTTACCGTCACATGCATAAATATACCCCCCCAGTTGCCAGTAGTTGGACTGCTGATGGTTAGTGGAAAACTTCAGCCTATCACCCAGCCCTATGTCCAAACTCCAAAGGTCCAGAGGAGGTCGGGGGAATGACGTGCAGGATGGGTGGGTGATGATTTATCGGTGTTGGCGTCTCCCCCTGCTGCAGTGAAATGGTAACGTGCGTTTATTAATGTATGACATGGGAGGATGGACCCCTCCCTTTTGATAATGATAATGGAAACACTAGCACTTCCTGACAGTTTGAGTTATTATAGTTTGATAAACGAAAATCACATTGACCACAAAATTGAAAAAAAAAAAAAAAAATTACCTTGTATAACGACCATAGCAAAACTCATTGATCTCCATTAAAAATGACCAAATTATTACTTTAAATTTCTGTCTGTGATTTGGGCAATAAAATCATGATAAATGGAGAAAAAATTTTGTTAAACAATCCGAAGTAGTGTAGACAGAACCTGATTTTTTTTTAAAAAAAGAAAAAGAATCACATTATTATTGGAGACTTCAAATAAGTATTTTTTAAATTTATTTTGTTAAGTTGGAAATGTTTTAGCACAAAGGAGCACCAACACAAACACGAGTTGATGATATTCTGAGTTAATATAAATCCCACTGGTTTGTTGTTGAAAAATGACTTGTTCAGAAAATTTCTCGCGTGTTTGTTCTGTTAGCTTCACCTAAACCCACTGAAATAATGGTTCGGTAGTTTCTCATGTCCAATCCTGGAGAGGATATCACTCCCACAGAGCAACAATAGGTTTGTTTGGTTTGCAGGTCATTTGTGTGTTTTGTTTAAGCCTTTCAAAGAACTCAGCTTTCCTGACTCTGATCGAACACAAGACTTTTCTCCTTTAATAAAGAAATAAAGAAAGGACTTGGGAATTGGTTCCAAGATTTTTTAAAATTAAACTAGACAAGTGAAAAATAATAGACAAATAAATTCAGTGAAGAGGGTTTATTAAAAGGCCATTTTTAATTGAAATGTGTATCGCTTCAATGGCTTTTTAATACTTGCCAAATTATAATTTTTCTTCTTCCCTGTGTGTTGTGTGATTGATGTTGATCAGTTTTTTTATGACCGTCAGCTGGCGTTTAAGCTGCTGTCTTTGTGATCACACAGGCTCAGGTAACGTGTGCACAGCTGCCTGACGCACCATGCTGAGAAAACTAAGTCAACATTAGTTCTGTGTGCAGCCTCATTTTCAACCAGATATTGACTGGTTTAGCTTCACATTAAGAGTTTAATCCCATGTGGGGCTTTTTTAGTGTTTGCTGGGCAGCTGGTTAAACGTAAAATGAAATAAAAAGCTTTCACAGTGAGCGTGTAAGTCGACTTGCGTAATCGCTTCAAGAAAGGGAGCACAACTCATGGATAAGTCTGTGTTACACATTAACTCTGTGCACCAGTTCTTTAAAAGGAGCTTTAAAGAATAAAGAACAGGGTGTGAGCAGAAACACTCCCCGATTAGTGACACCAAGGGTCCCCGGCTATATTTATGATGTTAAAAAGCAAACAACCACACTCTGTTTGCTTCCTACAGTTCACTGAAATGTCTCGATTGTTGTCCCAACACGTTTCCTTGTCGTTTTACCAAATACAGTCATAGGTTTGGTAACGCTATCGTTATTTTTTTCCTGTTCGGCTAGTAGGTTGTTGAGGTGGATGTGAAGATTTTTTTTAATCCCACTTCAAAAAGTCATGGATACATGCTCAGGACAGTCCAAGAAGCGTGTATTTCTTTCCCAAAGTATGTCAGAGTAGATGGAAGATAAATTTCTTGTTCTGAGACGCAACTCACAACATTTAGTTAGTGTAAACAAGTTGTAACTTTAAAAACTGATTTACCACTCGTGTCTTACACCTTTCGCTGTCTCGTTGATCTTTGCACCACTGTAGGCTTGTTTATGGAGCAACCTGCCATGTGCTCGTGATGTATTGATCCTTAGCCAGCTTGACTTCATGTTGTATAAATTCCTGCTTCCATTCACATGACAGGTAGGAGAGTTTCTCAGAATCACTCAGCAGCTCTTAATTAAAGCTGTGGCAAATGTATTTTTCTGCTTCCATTTGACATGAAAAAAGGAGCTTTTTTCTGTGTTTAAATCTAAGTTGTAAAGCCTGTTCAAGTGTGGTTCCTACACCCTTTTGACACTTACCACCTCAGTTTGAAATGGTTTATGGGGTTCTAGCTACTTGGGTTGGTTTAAAACAAACACACTCTTGCACACATGTGCTTCATATCTTATCTCTGACTGTAACCCTACACTCGACCTGAGGAATTGGTTAACAAGGCTCAGATTTCAAGCTTTTGTTCTCCTGCTTGGCTCCTCTCTTTGTTAGTGTTCATGACAGTACGAGTCCCAGTGTGCAAGCACTGAAGCACCCTTATTACTATTTGCTCATTATTGTTCCTGTTTTGTCATGATTTTCAATTTGGTACTCCTCCGGCAGCTGTGGAAAAAATCTTACAAAAGAATACATCAAATTGTGCAGCATAGTTGGGAATAGTATTATGACTTAAAAAAAACTGCAGAAAATATCTACATGCACAGCAATAGGATTTAGTAGAATAAAGAATTCCCAGCCCTCTTTGGATCTCTGTAGCAACCATTGAATGTATTAAAAAAGACAAAAGACATCAATCCTTCTGAACTAAAATATTGAAATAATTACATTTTAAGACTAAGGGGCATTTTTTTCCTTATATGTTAATACAGGGGTGTCCAACTCTGGTCCTGGAGGGCCACTATCCTGCATGTTTTCCTTGTTTCCCTGCTCCAACACACCTGATTCAGTGGTTAAATCACCTCGTCATGTTCTGTAGAAGCCTGTTAATGACCTATTGATTCAAATCAGGTGTGTTGGAGCAGAGAAACAAGTAAAACATGCAGGATGGTGGCCCTCGAGAACCAGGATAGGACACCCTTGTGTTGAAAGATATTTTCCTTACTTAGTTGTCATGACCGTATGTGTATTTAGGCAAAGCAACAACAGGGAAACATTTCCAGAGCACAATAAAAGGAAACTACAACAGCGGCCCATTCAGTCTGGACTGGATGAAACGAACTGAGGGTTTAGAAGCTGAAACCTGATCTGTTGCTCTGAGGTTGATTAGAGAGACTGGCAGGGGCAGAGTGGAGCACAGATCCTTTCATCACAGATACGGTGACTAGAACGGCAGTGCTGATTTGCTGACACACACAGCAGCGATAGACCCGATGCAGAGTGGATCAGTGTAGCGTCACCGCTCAGAGGAAGAGAGGGGGAGGAGGAGGAGGAGGACAGCAGGGTATCATGCTGCTGCTGCTGCTGCTGCTGCATCCTTTGCAATGCGGGGTGTGTCCCTCTGCCCTTTTTTATTTCAACTCCTGGGTGTCCTGTTACCAGGAGTGAGTCCCCAGGAGCAGCCGTGATGCTGCGCTAGGGTTTGGAAAACAAACCCCCACCGGAGGACTTGCCGTCTGTAAGGAACCGCAGCGTTCATGGTGAGTGAGCGGTAGCATTTTATAGGGAATGAGCCTGGTGACCCTGAGTCCTTTCTCCTTGTCTGGCAGAATCGGAGGACGTTGGTAGCTAGAGCTTCAAAGAGAGGTGGCAAAGGACAAGGATGGCTCAGGTTTCACGTAATAGCCTCTTTCAGCTCATTGGAGCTCGGTGCTTTGTGTGAGGAAGCAGGGTGATAATCAGAACGCCTCTATAAAAAGAAAAATGTCAGGTTGACAGGATAATGTCCAGTCAGGAAATGTGCAATCTTCTCTGTATCAATCCAGACTTCCACTTACTTACAGCAAAAGCACGTGTAGCAGGTTTACTGTGCCAACTGTTTTCTATTTTGGCTTTTTGAAGCATTCAAAACAGCATCCTGCATTTCCTGTTCATGGAGTTAGAAAGAGACAACTCATTTGACTGCTGCATCACTGGATATTTTGTTTATGCTCGGTTTCCAGTAAAGCATGTTTAGATGAGCTACAACGGTATGTATCAGAAGGTTTGATGCCAGAAATAGTAGTAGATCCATCTGTTTGTCAAGAAACTGCTAATTCTCTTCATTGTTTGCCAAAATCCCTGCATCCCTGATAAGACTGTCACTCAACCCTTCTCAGATAACTAATTCAACTGTTGGTGTGTCAGCTACTCCAACTATTAACTCAGTTTTATGTTCAGGTCTTATTATTGCTTCTCTTACAGTCTGACATGGTCAAAAAATTCTGGGATAAAACTCTCACTGTTATTTACATTTTATTTTAAACACTACATTACAAACAGCTGAATTAGAAAAATAAACGAAATAAAAAATTCTGACATTTACTGTAACTAAATTTATTGCGGAGAATATAAACCCAAAGTAATTTTTGTTCTGTCCTCCTACCCACATTTGTTTTTTCTTAATGATTTGTCTTTTTTTCGGTTTCTGAAACATTTATAGATACAGTTGGGATGGTAGTGATGAAGTAATGAATAAAAAAGATTTCAGTTGTGCTTTCATGTAAGCTTTTCAGGTCCTTTACCAGAGACCTGGGAACTTGAGGGTCTTCAGTATCTTAGCTGTTCCTAGGACTGAGCTCTTCTGGACAGAGATCTCTGAGGTTGTTCCTGGGACTCTTCCAGTTTGGGGGTCACAGTACTGAGTGCTCCGATGACCACTGGTACCCCTGTACTTTCCACAACTTCTCTTTTTCGTCTTTCAGCCCTTGGTATTTTTCCAGCTTCTCGTGCTCCTTCTTCATGATGTTACAGTCGCTTGGGACTGCTACATCTGCTTTCTTCTGGAGTTTGACAAACAAGTGATGGCTAACCAACCAGACATTGTGGTGGTCAACAGTCTTGTTGTAGAAGTACCACAGACCTCCAGTCCATACAGATGTTCCTGTACATTATTCCAGCCACGTTCTGTGTCTGCTTTGCCTGCCTGTATCTTTCATCCTGCTATTATGTGCTGGACTGTCTAAGGGGCGTTTTTGCACAGCCTGCATCTTGAATCCTGTCTGGTATGATAGACCCTGGCCTCTATTGCTCTTGTGCAGCCATAATTAGTGTCTCTGTGCTGTCCTTTGGGCCGGCCTTCTGGTAGGATTTGTTTATGTCAGCCACTTCCTCAATCTGCCGGTTGTACATGCTGTGCAGGGGCTTATCAGCCCGTGATGGTTCCTCTTGTTTCTCCTTTTCTACATTGGGTTTCTGCTGCTTGAGACATTCATTTCAGCATTCAAGGGATTGTTAATGTCTGTTATTGTTTTTTTCTTTTTACCACCCTCATGTTTCACAGCACACAATGTTTTGCCAGATTTTACCCACAATTTCCAGGTGGGCTAAGTTTGCACCAGTCTGCACTAGTTGCCAGTGCCATCTAGCTATACCAGTCGGCATAGCTAGATGGCACAAAAATCTGTTAGTGAGAGGTAAAGTGGGGGTAAAGATGGAAAGTCTGCAAGAGTGAGGGTTGCAGCCCAAACCTGATCTCAGTCGCAATTAATCAAAGATATTTGAATTTCTGGAGCCAAATCTGGACACAGTCGTGTGTTAACAAACTGCAAACAGGTGTTACGAGCAGCCAATGAAAAGAGAGAGTTCGGCACTGGATGTAGTATCAGAAGAGCAGGCAGCTGTTCAGACAAAAAATGAGCCGATTGGCTTTAATGTTTGTTTACCCTTTAAAATGTCACCCTCATGAGAGTCTGGTGTGTTGGGTTGGCTTTCGTTGGTTTGATAAATCATGTAGTCTGTGATCCCTGATCAGGAGCAGTTAAGTGTGTGATCCTCAGTCTTTCATTTGTCATGTACTGTCTCAGGGTGCTGAAGTTGGACTACAATCCTCATTCATTGTGAGAAGCCTCTTGTGGATGAGGCCGTGGATACTTTAAAACCCAATTTTCAGTTAATTAAAAAAAAGGCAAATTATTCTGCCTGAAAGTAGTCATCTTTTTTTTTTTAAAGACATCCATTCATATTTCAACAAGGTGAATTAAAACAACAATCAGCTTACATTAAGAACACAAGACCGAAGATGAAGATGTTAATCTTTTCCCCCTCATGTTTCACACTGAGTTGAGGTGTATCTTGACATATGCTCACTACTCACTCCCAATTATTCAAAACTAAATGAGAAATCCAGAGAAATGTATTTGTTTTAATGCAGAGCAATGCATGATTTGGTTTGAAATAATTTGTTGTGAATCACTTTATTTCATTTTGACAGCGTTTTTTTTTTTTGGTATTACGGGAAACGTACAAGAATAAAACACAGATTTTGCCAAAGGCTTAATTATATATAGATCTCTAAAAGTGCTGTGAAGTACAATGATTACACCCATAACAAGACATGTTGTCCTCATCATATCTGATCATATCCGTTTATCCATTGGCTGGGTTTATTCGTGTTGCTGCAGGTGAGCAGAGAGAATTGGCAGTAAGAGGAAGCAGACAAAAGAAGCCTGATTGCAGGAATTGTAGTGGAGCACTTTATTTGTGCCGGCAGCAGGACATCAGAGGGCAGGTAGCGTTTTTGTCAAGTGGAGCCTGTTTGAACACAAGTAGGACTTTTTAAATTTAAGGTCAGAGTTTTGAGGAAGTCCAGTAGTTATTGAGCTCAATAACACGAAATCCTGCCTCAGTGTCAGAAGCATTGATCAAAGATGGCAATAAACCTGTGACTGATTCATCTCAATACAGAGGTTGTGAGTCTGTTCCCTGCAGCTATATTGCATAAAAGAAATCCTCCTTGATTCATCGTTCTAGGCTACATTTCTGTAATTCATCTGAGGATGATTTAATTAGCTTGAAAACTAATTTTATTATTGACCTTGTTATGGTTGAGTTGGAGGGATTTTCCTGACCCCTGCCACATCCAAGCACCATTCTGTTTCCCAGCTGCAGGGAGCTCCACATCTGTCCACGAGTGTCTGATGTTACGATGAGCCCACGTCCTCATCAGCAGAATTTGATTTCAGAGGGCTTCACAAACACACATCCTTCTGCTGGGTTGACTGTTGGTCCTAAATTGGGTTTGTAACGTTTGATATGACATTAGAAATATATGAGAGACTTTCTTGCAACCCTGCTCTGTAGACAGATTTAACTGATTTCCTCTGATAAAATTGTCCAGTTGTGAATATTTTCCCAGCATGAATGTTTTTTGTTTTTTTTTGTTTATTTTTATTTTAGATCTAAAGTAGAGTTTAATTGGTGCAGGACATCATTACAGAACATCCAAGGTAAAACTTTGCCTCTGATCAGCAGGCTTCTGTAGAGTCTGTAGAAACTGATCACAGGTTTTCTATCAGGAAGGTTGTCAAAATCTAGTTTCACTAATCTCTTACACATTGATTGGATTATCAAAAGTCTGTGAGGATGAAGCTTATCACACTTGTTTGTTGGTTGCAAACAGCAAATCTCACGTTGGATTGAAGCAGCATACATGGCTGACTAATTCTGTTTACAGTAAAACAAACAAACAAACAAACAAACAAATTGTCCTGAACCAAAAACACTCTTTTCGCACAAACTGGAGTTCTGAGCAGAAAAACAGATAAAACGGTGACAAAGAAACTTCTTCTCCTGGAACTCAAGACGTGTTTTGGTGTTGTTAGCTCATTCTTATCAAAAAATCTTGATGTTGTCTTTTAATATCTTCGATGTGATGACTTTGTTCCTTCAAACCGAGTCAAGGCCATGCATCTTTGTTCTTTTTTTGTTTGTTTTGTAGGTACAGTAGGATAGGTTCAAGAAAAGAAAACCTCTTTCCTAGTTTGTGTCACGGAATTTTAAAGTCCCATTCAACCCCATTTAAAAGAGCATATCAAGACATTTGGTTTCTGGGATTTATAAATGAATTAGACCAAAAAACAAACTTGAAATTATTCTGGTTTCGGACACAAATAAAATGAAATTATAGAAAAATAAATAGTTTTTTAATCCATCCCAGGATTTTAGCAATTTAAATCCACTCTTTTTTTTCAACCTTCAATGTTGCCTTCTATCAGAAGTTTTAAAATGTGTTTCTGCTGCCAAATTTAAACAAATCCTATTTTAATGTCGTCTTTCGACTATTTTTTTAATTGAATGTACTGTTTGAACCATTTGCAAATCCTTGTATTTTCTCTGTTTTTACATTTACATTAAAACCAGGAAGATAGAGCACATAACACCAGTTTTAAAGTCCCTACACTGGCTCCCTGTAGCTCAAAGAATAGACTTTAAAATACTGTTGTTAGTTTATAAATCACTGAACGGTTTAGCACCACAATACATTAAAGATCTGTTATCGCTGTAC
>NC_051436.1:19725308-19758735 GCF_001649575.2 Kryptolebias marmoratus
CAGAACCAGAACCAAACGAGGAGAAGCAGCTTTCAGTTTCTATGCACCACAAATTTGGAACAAACTTCCAGAAAACTGTAAAGCAGCAGAAACACTGGGTGCCTTTAAATCTCAACTTAAAACCCACCTGTTTAGAGTTGCTTATGGCTAAATTAGGGTTAGAGTGCGGGTTTTTTGATGTCTTCGATGTTTTTCTCTTTCTTACTGTTTATTCAATGTCAAATGCTGTTTTTAATTTTGTTTTTTTTTTAAATTATGTAAAGCACCTTGAAATGCCTTGCTGCTGAAATGTGCTATACAAATACAATTTGATTGATTGATTTTCTAAGTAAGTTTTTAGTTAGAAATGCTGATTTTTAACATCAGTTTTCTAATTGGTGAAAGTTACTTCAGTTTTCCTTTAGCAGGTTATTGACCCATATGTCTGTTAAAGGTTGGGTTTTTAGTGGTTGTTCTGAATAATCACCATCTTAAATGATCTAAAACATCAGCAGGAGTTCAGCAACAGTTGTTGAATAAATTTGTAATTGTCTTTAAAGTTGCTGACAACAAACAAACAAATCTACACTAAGACACCACTGAGACTGGAACATTTCTGTTGCGTGTACACAAAAACCAAGATTGGATTCTCTGAAACCAAAACTTTTTGTGTCCAGGTTTCAGAGTGGAAGTTTCAACTTACATGAAATTGTACATGCACACCAGTTGCAGTCAGTCAATAGTTATTCTGCACATGTTGAAGTAAATCAATACTAGTAACAACAGCAGATGGTAGTGTAGTTTGTTCTACTCGCCCTTTTACACATTAGCAATCCAACCTCACTGTCGGTTCAAACAAACACTCATGTGTTCATTGGTTTGGATTTAACTGTTTACATGCTTGAGACTCAAGTGTCTGCACACATGCACAAAAACCACAACACCAGCTAAAGACCGGGCATGGAAACCACAGCAAAATCAACATTAAACGTGTGAACGTGTAACTTTTTTTTCCACAATCAACATTGGAAAATCTGTAATGTTTCCAGGAGATCGTTTACACATAAATGAAGCCATGTGACTCATTCACACTATGTTCTGAGCTGCTGGAGCTCCCAGTTAGTCATGAACCCTGCTGAGGCCTTCATCTCCACTTTACATTATTTAGCATGCTGACTGTGTTTCCATGACAATTTAATGCTCAGACGATGTCAACACAAAAGGGTGGACGGTTTCAAAACAACTGTGGTAGTAATGTTTTAATGCAGACTTTTTGAGTCATCGTGCTGTGATGCTGCTCACTGACGAGCTGTAAATTCTTCTGCCTGTCATTTTCAGCGTACTCTTTAGTTTTCAACTTTAAAGGCCATTAGCAGCAAGCCTGCGCAGCCAGGCACCCAGAGAGCTCTAACATCTCTTCCATGAAATCAGAGAACTCAGCCTAATGCCAGCGTGACAAAGCATGTTGCCCTGGTTTCAGGTTATCATGGGATACAGTTGCTGTTCCTGTGAAAGGCTACAGCACATAAACCCAGACCTGTTGAACACACTTCTGCTTTCGAGTATAAATGTGTAACTCAGTACAGTCATTTACAACTGGGTTTTCTGCTTTGTGTTGACCCACAATTTGTTAATGAAAATAGACCCGTATTTTGCTACATGAAACTTAAAGCAATCAGGGTTTCATTCATTTGCAAGACAAATACAGGGACTACTTTTGTTCAACTTTATGTATAAGGGGGGTATGGGATTAAAGTTTTCCGTTGCCACCACAGATTTTCATAATTTGTAACTTGGCCAGGACGGACTATGGTCATCTGTAAAAACGTTTTTTTGTTGTGGTCCCATTAAAGCTATCCGATCTAAAGATGACACACAGATCAAACTGACACTGCTTTCAACAAATAAAGTGAACCAGAGCCAAAGCTTTTAGCCCAGAGGTGTCCAATCCTGGTCCTCGAAGGCCACCATCCTGCATGTTTTACTTGTTTAATGGTTAATCACCCATTGATTCAAATCAGGTGTGTTGGAGCAGAGAAACAAGGAAAACATGCAGGATGGTGGCCCTCGAGGGCCAGGATTGGACACCCCTGCTTTAGCCTATCAGAGCAGAGCGGGGCTGGGCCAGATGCAAGCAGTGATGCTAATCCCTCCAGTGACTAGTTTTCCAAAATAAATAAATAAATAAATAAAACCAGCCAGCAACTTTTCCTGGTGTTTTGGAGACTTTTGAAAACTGACGTGAAAGCAGGTATCGTTCTTTCCAACCAACAGCGGGTGATGCAGTGGGCCCTCCTCCGTCCTCCTGCACTAAAGTAACTTTGACTTTCTCTTTTGGGTCACTTTTGTCGACAGATAAAGAATGAAAGGTGGAACTATGATACTCAAAATAAAAAGAGGAGGGCTTCCAGTGAGCTGTGTGTGATGTGTCTTTGTTGGGATAATGGTTAACATATCTCCCTGTCATGTAGGTCTGGGTTGGATTACTATTATGTAACTGCCATTACTATTATTAAACATATAACAAAACAGAACTAATTATTATCCAAACTAATTAATATACTCAAACCAAAAAACTTCATCTTTTTGTAAATGGCAACAAAGTTTTTATAATATTTAAGACCTTGTTTGATCATTTCAATAGCTCATCATTTCTGTAGACAGACACCACAGGAAATATTTTTGTTTGATTTAGTGGAGTTATTTACTGAACACTTCATTAGAAAACACTATACTGTGTACTTTGACTAGGGGGAATTCAAAGCCATAATTTGAAACTTATACTTGGAATATGAACTTGATTTCACAGAATTGAATAAGAATACAATTTCACTTCTCCGAGAATGGGAGCAACCATACGATATGACATTGCTCCTAAGGAAAAGTGTAAAAGGAAAAAAGCATGAAAAAATGAAAAATGTTACTGATTCTATTTTGGCAAAGCGTTTTTAATGTCTGAATGGCTAAAGGTAGTTGGCAGCCACAAATTGTGAGAAAATAGTCAAACTTTGCAGTCTTGCTGAATTCTGAGTATTTGCAACCAGCAAGCCAGGCGGTTCTGAGCAGCCACTTTTTTTTGAAAATCACAGCCTATTTTTGTGTGCACGACTTACAAAACTGTATTCTTGGCTGTGCACATTATTGTATCTTCCACCTCTCCATCATACCCATCTTCGCCCACTTTGTACCCGCCTTGGCAGCCGACCCCTCGTTTATGGTTTAATCTACTCAAGTCCACTTTTGAAGTGAAGATAAGCAGATGTTGACTAGTTTTTTGATCATTATTATTTGTAATCAGTGTGGCTTTTAGACCAGACTGTAGTCTGGGAGGTTTTCTGTCATAAGGAAAGCTCTTATTTAGACTCGCATTAAGAACCGTTCAAGCATTTTGAGTCACCTTGGAGACGCCCTCACAAACACCATTTGCCTACGGGTCTAGTTATTAAATACTAGATACTACCTGAAAGATTGGTGGGAAATAAGATGATTGTTGTTTGTAACTGAGATCTGAACAGAGTTTGGACCCATAAATGCATTCATTGACTGTAAAGGCCTCAATGGAAACTAGAGGAAAAAGCTGCCAAAGATAAATAGTGACAAGCAGCAGAAGAAACTGTCCCACAGGAGGAAGTCAGGAAGATTTTAATGTGGAATTTTATTTTCTTTCTTTTACCTCATCAGCTGAAATGGTGATTCACTAACAGAGGAGTGCCAGCCTTTGTCATAACATGACTATTTTTTTTTCTCAGCATGATGTGGCCTTGCATCAACAGCTTTACTACTATTACTCATACTTCCTCACTCATTGTTTCATATGGGAGCATTGCTGCTGAACTAATACTACCAGGTTCTCGTTTTTAGCTAATCCTTCTTTAACCCTGCCCGTCCGTCAGGATCCATTCTTTTCCCAGCACCAGTGTTCTGGTTAATCTGTTTTACTGACCTCTAGCTGCAAATGGGACTGCTGTATGTCAGTGTAAACTTGTTCTCCCAGCTCACGTTCAGTAATCTTTAATTTGATTCACATTCAGCAGAGTACAAGCAGTCTTTTTAATTTTTTTTTTTTTTTTTTTTTTTACTAGTCATCCCACTTTTTGTCTTTTCCAAGATCATTGCAGATGTGGTAAATTTGATCCTTTGTATCTTTGTTTCTTTTATCAGAACAGTTTATGTCACATTTGATTTAAGCTAACTTGGTGCTAGCTTTCATATCTGTGAGCTTTTTAGATACTTCAATGTTCAAACATCCTTAGATACATTTACAGCTAATATCAGAAAGACACTTATTCTTGATTTTACTGAAAGGCAGATTCTAAAACTGGTATTCTGTTGAATGTTTTATTGTCCACTGCTTTGCATATAGACTAAAATACCTCAGGAGCTTTTTTAATTGATTTGTTTTGAATGTTGAGGGTCCCCACAGGATGAACTTTTGTTTTTCTAGACAAGTCAAATCCCACCAATTACACAACAATGTGTTATCTCATTGTCTTTTAGTGCAGGTTTAAATCTTGTGCTAAATTTCCTGTCTTCTCCATTCCTTATGGTGAATTAGCCATGTTTTCACACTGGTAACGTCATATTAAAATTCTAATATAAAATCCAAGTCTTTTCTAAAATGTTGGAACCATTTACTGAAGGTAAGAACCATTGTAATGAGTACTACGTGAATGTTGCAGCCCTGGCTGTCACTAATTTCACTTCAGGTTTGGTAGCAGTTTATTTATTTATTTTTTTGATTTATAATTAAAAGTCATTTAAATTAATTGACTTTACTTTGTTCCCAAAGGCTGATAGAAACCAGAGTGAACAGGCTTTAATGGTTCCAGTCATACATGCACCCTCTAATGTAGAAACCTGCGTTTCATTGTTTGCTGATCAATGTGAACGGCTCTGTGGCTGCAGAGTGTGTGCAGACCTTGGTCTGTGTTATTACCCAACTCAAATGAGGCTAATTTTTACGCTCCATTTGATGTGCCTGTATTCATGTTGCACTTGTCCTATTATTAGCTGGTGCCTAATTAATTAGTGAGACGGTGTGAGATTGTCAGGAAGGCTCCCTGTGAACTCTGTGCTCTATGATGCAACACATCCAACCTGGAAGTCAGCTGATTGTTGGCCTTGAGTTAAGCTGCTCGATGATCTCAGCTGTCACATGGTCTCCTCCTTCCGTGGGAGCAGTATCACCCGTCACTGTTGGAGCCCAAACTACACGCTCATTACACACCAGCTGACACATTCTCAGTCTAGAGGGGCTTTGTCACAAGGTTGTCAGGCCACATCCCAATATTGCTGTTCGACTTGTAGCACAAAACCATGGTTTCTCACCGAGATTGTCTGTTTTTTGTTTGTTTTGTTTTATCTTTAGCAAATCTCATAAATGTGTCTAGTCACGAGCTACTAATCCTGTGGCAGTTTTTTCAGGCTATGAAGCCATAAGTGTGTCTTTCTAATTAATTATTTATAAAGTATCCTGGCAGTTACTTCATACTTCAGTCTACGTCCCATTTAATGGATAGTTCAGCTCTTTCGAAGTGGGGTTCTGAACAAATAATACCTGTTGTAGATTTTTTGGTTGACCTCAGTTTAAACAAATGGAGTTTAAGTTGGAGAGGACTGATGAGCTAACGGGATATCATGATAATTAATAATTGGGCCCACTAATAATGGCTACTCTGAGTGGAGCCACTTCCAAAACACATTCTGGAAGTGGCTCCTTAAACAACTCCAGTCTTTAGCAGCTCATGCAAACATTTTGTTAAAAACCTTTACACCGCTGTCAGTTTGGCATTTCACAGTTATTCCTGACAGGATGTACTGCAGTGAAGGTGCCACAGCTAGCTGCTGCTGTCACTATTTGTGCTTGTACAGTTGTGGAATTTCACGTAAATGGCTGTGTAGAAGTTTAGAAAATCCTGTATACCTGAAATGTTTGAGTTTTAATTCAGTATTTTATTGGACAATTTATTGAAAATTGATCAATATTGAAATATCAATAGGTGCAAGATCAATGTTGCAAAAGATTGTAGTAAATTGCAAATACTAACTGCATGTTAACAATGCAAATGGACCTCTACTCTCCTCAGCATTCTAAACAATACTACAGTATTGTTTTTTGTCTTTAGCTGAAACTACAAGTGGACTAGCTTTTTAGCTTGTCAGTCCTGTTGAACTTAAACTCCATTTCTTTAAACTAAGGTTGTTCAAAGAACTACCTGCAACAGGTAAGATAATAATACTTCATAACATTTCCATGGTACCTTACTTCAAAGTAGCTGAACTATCCCTTTAACACATCATTGCCAGCAGCACAAAATAAAGCCACCAACTTGAAAAACAAGTTGGAGTGCCTGTAGTTTTTGTTTGTGTATCTAAATGTGCGTGTTTGTCCTCAGGAATATGAAACAAAGAGTGGCAGATCTGGACCTGGTAACCCGTCGTCTCCCAGGCAGAGTGTGAGAAAAAACCTGGACTTTGAGCCGCTTTCCACCACCGCACTGATACTCGAGGACAGACCTGCGTATGTACAAACACACACAAACTCTTACTGTGCACCGCTAAAATCAACCAGTGGCGTTTCAAACCACACAGTAAAGGCACACAAGTAGTTTTTCTTTCCATCTTCCTCATATTTTTTTCATCAGCCCGGCGTCTTCTGCCCGATTATTAGGTTCCATTCAGGATATTTCCAACTCATCTCGTCCGTTTGTCTCACAGCCGGTAAAAAGAGAAGCGCTGCTGAAAGTTTAATGGCCCTCCCCAAGCCCGGCTCCATTACCTGCCTTTTTGTTCTCTTTATGTTTTGTTAGCATACAGACTGCCAGATATTTGCAGGGGTTCATTTTTCTCTGCTGCTCTACTGCTGCACATGAAATCAAACAGTAGTGGGAAGCACCGGTTTAGTTGTCAGCTGTTTCCATGCAAACCTATACAACTTTCTCTTTAGTCACAGCTTTCTCTGGTAAATGTTTTAAAAAAGCCTATTATATATTATAATGTTGATGTTTCTCCACATATTGTCTCCTTACCTGCACTATAAAATAGTTGTTTTCATTATTTAATCACCTTTGGGATCATGGATAAACTTCTAATGGGCAGGCAGAAACTTTAAATAAGTAAACTCTTCATGGTCGGAGTTTGTATTCTGTCAGTGGATTGAAGGTTAATGATTTTTGGGCGACTGATTGATTCTAGGTTTTGAAAGAGGAAAAAAAAGTATATTTTTCAGCTCTGTATTTAAGAGAAAAGGCAGCTTTCGCAGCATTTTGCTTGATATTGATGGAGCTAAAAGGTGAAGTCAAAAGTTTTTTGGATTCTTTTCAATGGATGGTCATCCATAGAACCATAGATGGATGTGAAGTATGACTAATAGAGTTGATTTCTGCAAAAACATGAAATGCTGAAAAATACAAATACAAGGTTTTGGTTTGACGATGATTTTGAAACAAGGTCCTAATTTAAATTTTACAAAATGGTGTTTTTAAAAAACAAAGCAACTACAGCATCGTTCGAGGCTGTCCTTTACATTCATAAACGTATGAAGTTAACACGAAACATTGAGACTTGAGCCTGAATCTCACTGGGCTGGGATTGTTGGCGACGATTTGGAGACACAAAATGTCAGGAAAATATAGAAATTGTCACCTGTCAAAATCATACTGAATTGGTACTTATGGCATGTTTGTGAACATACCTAACTGGAAAAAGAAAAAAAAATAAAATGCTAATTTTTTTTGTTGCAGTTTAGTCACAAAGTATCTTAATTATGTCTGTTTAATTTCAGGTTTTTGTCTCCAGTCACAATTTGCTTTCATAGGCCACCAACCCATCCTAAAGTTGTATCGAGTTTATCGCACTTTCTGACACTTGAGAAGAGTTCTAGGTGGGTTTTTGTTGCCTGCCATGACAAAGCTTTGGATTTAGTCTGCATTTTATTTTAAACCATCTTATCAATAAAGTCTGCAAGTCAACCAGACTTCTAGTTTGGAAAAGGTGACAGATTCGACACAGCCTCTAATGTAAATTGAATCAATGCAGATTCTCTAGCCTTATATTGATGAGTGAATGACGAAGGATTGCTTCAGTTACTGTTTTATGTTTTCATTGACGTTGGTGTTAAACATTCCTGCTCTCATACAACTCATAAAATCTCTTTACATGACAACAATCTTAGCTCTGTAATGGTCTTAAAGCTAACAAAATTATATAGAAAGCAAACACTCGTTAAAGGTTAAGTTTGTTTAAAACTTTTTGAGATGAATACTGTATCTGTTTAGGGGGCTCCAAGTTAGTTTGCCCCTCTGTCAAATAATACTTTTACTGCTTTGGTTATCTCATATCCAACAAAGAAGCCGTCTGCTACAGGTCTTTTCGTACCTACATCCACTTATTGCATCCTTTCAACCTGCTTTGTTTCCAATTTTGTCTTTGGCAGCAGCCTCAGCACTAATGATTTAATTTATTGAAGTACTTTTTTATTTAAATGAAGGAAGGCAGATTTGAACCAGTTGTTGTTGCTGATGATGACGATGATGATATTAATAATATTGCCATTGTCAGGCACGGACCTGGAAGGTTTCCAGAGTAACCCTGAATCTCAAGACAAAAGAAATAAAAACAGGCAAATGAAACATTAAACTCTTAAAATATTTAAAAGGCTTGTCTAAGAACAAGCAGGATATGTTGGGCTTTTCCTCTGTTCGATACAAGCAGCATTTCCTTCAGTACATCCTAATTATTGAGTCTGCCTGACATGTGAGTTTTACTCACAACCACTGAGTCAGTATGTCCGCCCCGATGTCGACTTAATGAAGGAGAGTAGTGTTTTTATAAATGCATGTCTTATCACGGTGTAGTAGAAATGGTACTTTTATAAAATGAAGCACAGATTGACGTGTGCATAATTCCAGGCAGTCACCAGGACACGTGCAGTTCATGTAAGGTCGAATGCATTTTGGGAAACTGATACAAAACATTAACTGGTGGGTACAAAATAGGCCCTGGGTGTGAAGTGGGGGTGCGATTTGATGGAGGGACATAAAGACTGGCATCAATTTAAATTCATCTTGGTATTATTTGTTTACTGTTTATCTATTTGAGGTGCAAACTAACAACTGTTTAGAAATGGGAATTAAGTGAGGTAATTATGATCACTTAATAACTGGACCGTATTTTACTTTTTAAAACAAGTTAATAGAGTTGACTTTTTTTTTATGAAGTCATTTTTCTGCCCCCCTGTCGGTATGTTTTTTTTTTGTTTGTTTATTATAATGGAAAACATACATTTTTTAGGTTTTTGTATTCACGTTTTAATTACACAGCCGTTATTTTTTATGCTGCATACTTTTTACACAGCATTGTTTGTGACAGCCCTTGGGCAAGCAGTTTTTTTTTAATATGCAAATGATTAGGAAAGTACGTACACCCATTCATAAACTACAGAGGAAGTAAAAATCAGGTTTGTTTAAATGTGTGAAATTTCTTCATCCTGCATCAAGATGCAGCTAAAACCATATAAAACACATTCAGCTTTAGTTTTAAAACTACAACTTTTTATGAGTATAGCTCCTGCTGTTCATAGTTTGTATTTATGGTCTTTTATTTGTTAGACACAGTCGAGATGTAATTGTATTAATGCTGAGTCAGCATTGATGCTACTGATTTCCTGTTTGCTTTCTTCCAGACATTTTTTTTGACTAATTGCTTCACATATTTTACCCATTCATTTATCCATTTCAAAACATTCAGGACATTTTTTTAGCAACTTTTATACTTCTTGAATTGTTTAACATTATTTACCTTTTTTTTTCTCTTTAAAATAATTGGAGAACTCTTCACATCCTTAAAAAAACTTCACTATTTGAAATCTACTTCAGCATCCTTGCCTATTCTTAGCCTTTAGCTCCTGTTTTGCTGATCTTAGTGATAGTTCTGCTAATTTCAGTTTTTACCTACAGTGTTGGTGCATGAAGCTGCTAACTAACCCACTTCCTTTCCATCCCTGTTTGTGTTTCTCAGTAACCTGCCTGCCAAGCCTGCAGAGGAGGCTCAGAAACACCGACAGCAGTATGAAGAGATGGTGGCCCAGGCCAAGAAGAGAGGTCTGCTTTCTGCACTTCACTGCAGCTTCCATTTTACAGCTCTCATTCGGGTTCCTCTGTTTTTGTATTTAACCACCTGTTTTCTGTAGAGCTGAAGGATGCTCAGAAAAGGAAGAAGCAGCTGGAGGATCGATGTAAGCTAGAAGAGAGCATCGGCACAGCAGCCATGATTTGGAACCAGGAGATCTTACCGAACTGGAGTACAATGTGAGCACACCACCAACAGACGCAGTTTACAGAGATTTTATGACGTTCTATGAAGTTCAGCAGAAAAAACTTTTATACATGGGAATATTAGAGGGCTTTGGATGCATTTTAGATGATAGTTGAGGAACAGTTGGGTTCCTTTGATCAGATCTGATGTCATTTTGCACTTTTGCGGTTTTGGTCGCTACCCACCCAAACTTCTGTGTACAAAGAGATTCTGCCTGCCACCATGACGGGCGCCCCAGGTTACGTTTTCAGTAGCGTTTGTTTGTTCGGTTGTCTGTCTGTTCACAAGATTACTCAAAAAGTTATAAATGGATTTTCAGGACATGTTAAACATGCTACAAGGAACAAGTGATTACATTTTGGCTGTGATCTGGTCCAAGGTCAAAGGTCACAGGTGATTCTGTACTCTAACTCTGTGTCAAACTGCACAGCTGGACTATTAACAGATTTGAATGAACATTTCAGGAAATGTTGGGGTTGACACAAAAAAACCCTCCAGTTGATTAAATGTTTTCATGGACACTTTGAGTGCTTCTAGTTGATGATTTAATCTACTGAAGTATATTTTTGATACTTTCTGTAGTTTGATAGTAGGCTGACGTTTGCCCCAATCTTCACTGCTGAAACCGATCTTTGGTATGTAACTCTAACCAAAACCACTGACCACTGGCTCAAAGTCTAAACTCACCACTCGACCAGCTGTCACAGAAATATACGGATACACATGAGTACAAAATGGCACCCACTGAGTGTGAGGTACGAATTAACCAGTACTCTCTCCAGCTAGTAGAATTGGCTAAAGCACAATGTGTGCCATAGTTTTTGTCAGAGGCAGGACTCCTGACTGTGTAGACCTTTTTTTTTTTTGTAATAAACAAAAACAGGCAGTAGTACGAAATCATACAAGGGTTGTTAACATTAGCAGTTCCTAAGATAAACATATTTCTATGTCTGTACCACTTTGCCTGGAATCTGTTTTAGATATTTATTTTTATGTTCAGAATCACTTCATGCCTTAGCTTGGGTCAGTTAGTTTTTATAGTGATGTCAGAAGCACTTTGTTGAGTTAACACTTTCTGAGTGATGTATGGGAGCGGCTGCTACAAAATAGTTTACAAAATAGTTAAATAATTATGGTCAGATTATTTAAAATAGTATGTTTGCACGGAAATGCCCATTGCTGTTCATAACAGAGATGCCTAAACTTGAATTTATTTTTCAATTAAGTTTTTTTCTTTTTATAAACTGTAAGTTTTTGTGGGAATTAGTGTCTACTTCCAAAACTAAGACCATCAGTCACAGAAATTTTGACATTTAACATTATCAGGTTTGCAACAAATTTAAATTAATCTTAATGTCAGAAATTCTCTTCTGAAGCTCTTCAAATCTTACTAAGAGTGCCGTAAACTACCCTTTTTTTCTTAGGCGTTTGTTCATGGCCATGTACACAACCACCATACAAATGGTGAACATTACACCATTGTGTAACCTTGGGTAAACATAAACAGGAAGTAGAAAACAGCTGCGGTGCAGTGAAGTTTATCTGTTGTCATTTCCTGCTCTCCACGTGGAATCAGTGGAGGAAATGGCTGCCACCATGTGGCCGAGCACGATAATTGATGCTTTCTTCTCTGTGACACAGATATAAAGCTGTGATATAAAGCTAAGATGTGTTTATTTCCCTGCTTGCCTTCAACCTGCCTGTCGTCCTGGCTGCAGGTGTACGTCTCGACGGGTGAGGGACCTCTGGTGGCAGGGCATCCCCCCGAGTGTCCGAGGCAAAGTGTGGAGCCTGGCAGTGGGCAACGAGCTCAACATCACACACGGTACGGGAGAATCCATCTGATGTGTGTGTTGTTCAGTTACACGTTAATCTGAAGGACGTCTACTAGGGCAAAACTAATTCAGTGGGTTAGAGCACGTTTTGTTTAGTTTTTTTATTTGATTCCTTGATTTCCTTCACAGTGTCCTACAAATGTCAGATAAAACCTCCCAGGCAGAACTGATACCAGATATTTGCACTTTTGCACTGAAAAAACTCCTACAAAAACATCAAAAGGACTGGGAATAGTGTAATATAACTTTTGATCAAAGTAAATTGTATGACATGGACAACATTTACAAAAAAACTGTAAAGAAATCTCTATATATGCAAGAATTAGTTTTTGCCCTACAGCTCAGACATGTCCCAATAGAAACATCATTTAAAGTTTAAACAGGTCACTCAAAGCTGGACTTTACACGACTGAACTAGTATTTGGATATCTTTTTTTACACAGTTGTAGTTAAAGGTGTTTAGTTTTTACTGCAGAATATTTAGCAATTTTTGAAACAAGCTCTTCTCATTTACATCAACTTTACACTTCCTATATTAGTTATACATCAAAATGTGGGCATGCTTGTCTTATTTCACCTAGTGTCTTTTATTGTTGTAGGACTTGTGTTTTTCTCTCAAATCTCCCCAGAGTGCAAAAAGTACACACACATATGCTTGGCTCCCACTGTATGAGCTCAGACTTCTATTTATTTTTATTTAACTTTTTAACTTCTCATAACTTGGTTGTGGGTGTGTACACTGATCCGTGTTCACAGGATGAGTCAAACGCTCAAACACACCCTCACAGGAACTGCAGCAGTTTGTCTCAGTGTTTCGATGTGAATAAGTGAAAAAGGAGCGTTTCTATTAGGGAACGGTCCCGGTACAGTGATTCTCCCATTACAGGAGGCAACCCTGACATAATACACACACACACACACACACTGGAGATTAATTTCTGTCTTACTGCACCACCTCGAAATCAGCAGTCCCTACACTGTTCAGGAGTGTGTGTGTGTGTGTGTGTGTGTGAGCTCCTCTTCACTCTGTAACTGCTGAGCTGGCTCTCTCTGCTTTGTTCAGCTCTTCCTTGTAAATGGAGCCACAGTACTAGATATTAGAACACACACCGTGTACACACACACACAGTGTTCAGTCCCTTCAAGGTTATTCCCAGTTTCATAAGCACCAGATAAGTTTACTTTATTCAATTTCCCCATCAAAGCAAGATTTCTAACTCCACCAGCTCCAACTTTTCTGTCCTGTGCATAAGAAGTGCAGAGGGTTGAACTAATAAACAGTTTATTATCACTGATGGTGATAAATGTTTCATTAAGTCTGTGCTGTCAGACCTGTGTTTCTGTGCTGTATGCAGGAATCACAGCATTGTCTGCTCTTATCATCTTGTAATGATATTAATTTGAAGATTAGTCAGGAGGAAATACTTTTTTTTTACTTAAAAGTAAAAATCCCTTCACTTCTATTAGTACTTTTTGTATAAAAAGGATACACAATAAAATATCAAATGTTGGAATGTATTTATTATTCATTAAACCTTATTTTTATGGTTCATTTATTGATGTCTGTTTAACCAAACAAAACTAACTTTTTAAAAAGACAAACGTATTCTCATACTGTAAAAGGAAAATGCTGTTTGGAACTTCACTGGATAAATGAATTAGAAAGGAACATTTATGGATAAGGGGGTGGATAATTGGACAGTAAGAAACTCTGGGGTGCATTGGATGGTTATTATCATTTAAAAACTGTTGGATCAAAACTAATGACTCTCTCAAAGATGGAAGCAGTCATTCATTAGGTAACTCAGAAAATGGCCCAGAAATATCCAACTTCTTCTTTTTCAAAATGAACCACTGTTAGTCTTTGTATACAGTGGGTTCAGAAAGTATTAAGCATTCTTTACAATGTAGTTGTGATCAGTCAATGATTTGAATTAATTTGTTCAGTAATTTTAAGTTAATTTAAAAGGAAAAACAGAAATAATTAATTACCAAAAGTACAAGGAACAGGTTTTCATTGAGGATATCTCTGTACTTTGCTTCAGTCAGCTTTCCTTCATCCCTGACCAGTTTCCCAGTCCCTGCTGGTGAAAAACACTCCCACAGCATGATGCTGCCTCCACCATGCTTCACTGTAGTGGTTGGTGTTGGGCAGGGGTTGAGGGGTGTCTGGTTTCCTTTCAGACATATTGTTTAGAACTGAGGTCAAACAGATGAATTTTGGTTTCAACAGATCAGAGAAGCTTGTTTCTCACAGTCTTGAGTTAGTCAAGCAGCTTTCAAGAGTTTTGCTGCCCTGAAGCCCTGGTTGTTGGAGATGTGAAGTTCTGGTTGTCCTTCTGGATCATAGTCGTAGTTCCATCTCCACTCAAGATTTTCAAAGCTCAGAGTGACCCTCATGTTCTCGGTCACCTCTCTCTCTAAGGTCCTTCACTCTCAATGAATCAGTGTAGTCGGGCAACCAGCTCTTGGAAAAAACCTGGTTGAGCCAAACTTGTTCAATTTGAGAATTATGGAGACCACTGAGCTCTGAGGAACTGTCAGTGCAGCAGAAATGGTTCTGTAGCCTTCTCCAGATCTGTGACTTGGAACGGTCCTGTTTCTGAGCTCTGCAGGCAGTTCTTTTGACCTCATGGTCTGATTGTTATGTATTAGGCCTTCTGTAGAGAGGTTTGTCCCATTCAAAATCAGGTCCAGTTCTAATCATTTACCACTGGAGGACTCCAACCAGGGTGCAGAAACATTTCAGTAGAGTTAAGAAAAAATATGGGAGGCATCTGAGATAAACTTCAAATGTTGTTGCATAAAGTCTGAATATATATATATATATATATATATATAAAACATGGTGTGTATTATTAATAAGTAATTGTACTTTGGTTACCTTCTATCTCCAACTGAGAAATTCTAAAGACCTTTAGGAAACTGCAACTTAAATTTGTTGTTTTCTTTGTAAAAATGTGTGTTTAAGGATGACTCAGCCAAATCCTTTTAAAATCAACTTTTGCATTTTGGTGAAGCTTTTAACAGCAGAGAAAATACCTTTACTGAGTTGGTGAGTCAGCATACAGTGATTTCATAGCTTTGTTTCTGCAGATGTTATAAACCTCGTGTTATGCGAGTGCTGAATAGAATAGGTCATCAGGTCTCCACTCCGTCTCAGAAAGCTCATTACCTGCATCTCATCACTAGAGGGCAGCCACAGCTCAAAGCAGAGGCTAGGCCTGCACTGAAATAGAGGAAGATGGATTCTTTAATCACCTTTAGTGTTTCTACTGCAGAGGTGTTTTATGGCCTAATACACTTTCTGTTTAGTCATCTTGTTCTGTGATCAGAGCCTTCAACCTCTGACCCCTCCTGTCCTCACGGTGATTGTTCTGTGTCCCTGCAGAGCTGTATAACATCTGTCTCGCCCGGGCAAAAGAGAAGTGGAAGACCACAGCAGCTCCCTCCACAGACACTGAAACTGAAGGTAGAGACTGACTCTGACCTTCACTTTTCACCTTATTTTTTAGGCACATTTCTGTTGTGACATGATGTCGTTTTGTTCAGATGTTTCTGGTTCTTCAGACCGAGAGTCGAGCCTGGAGCTGATCAAGTTGGACATCTCCAGGACCTTCCCCCAACTGTGCATCTTCCAGCAGGTCAGAAGCCTGGTCATCACATAATGTGACTGATGTTAAGTTACAAAAACAGACTTGGCCTAAATGCATAGCTTCTGGTTTTTTGATGTTGTTTTTTTGTGCAAAAATAAAACTGGTCTGAGTCAGTTCTCTGTGATATATTGTAATGCACTTAGTTAAAGAAACTGGACGTTAGAGGAATGTGTGTGTTAATTAATGAGTGTATTCTTGGTCTGTTTGTTTCATGGTCTTCACTGTTTCTTTGTTGATCATCAGAGTGGGCCCTATCACGACGTGCTGCACAGCATTCTGGGAGCGTACACGTGTTACCGGCCAGACGTGGGTTATGTAAGTCGCTCAAACACAGCTTCACGCCATGTTGATGTATGAAACCCCACGCTCCGTGACGAAAGCCCATCCTGTCCTTAATGTACCGTCTTCATAAATGTGTATGACACAAATCTACAAAATGATTGCAGGGCACATTTTTATGAATAAATACACTTTATAGACAAAGTTACACAGGTTTGGGAAGTTGAAGTTGAATTTGATTAACTTATAAATTTGACATTTTGTGGTGCCGTAAAAGTTGTGACGAGTCTTCACGCTTTTAATACAACCATAGATGAGATGAGTCATCCATCTATATATACAATCTACAGTCTGAAAGTATAGGATTTGGTTTTAGTATTTTTCAGGTCTAAGTATGAAAAAATTAACAAATTAAATAAACTTTTGCGTTTGCTATTGCTGACATCTGGAAATTGAAAATAAGAAAGCAGAACATTCTTCATTGTGCCGTCGTATCTGCATCATCTGTCAATTCATCAAAGAAAATACAACAAACAAATTTAACTTCTTAGAAGAAAGGCATAAACAGGCTCACATATTCAGAAAATATTTAGTCAGATTTTATGTTTGGTTGATAGAAGTTTGTAAGATTTTGATGAAAGACATTTTTGGCCAATCACGTTTATTGCATGTTTTTTTCTCAAAAACTGAAAAAAGGCAGAGCACCATTTAAGAAAACATACTCGTTTATCTTTCCGCGATGCATTGTAAACACACCCCTCCCCCCACAAAAAAAAAAAAAAAAAAAGGAAACCTGACGAGATAAAGAAAATTTCCCTGCACCTTATTTCTAATTTGGTCCCACATGTGCCACGCAGATTGTTTCCTTTCCATTGCTTCACGTTTTTGGATTCCACCCTGTTGATAAATCCCCACGGTGTACTTTCACACAGTAAAATTAATGGTATGAGTAAACATTAGCATGGTGTGAAACTTTACTCTAAAGCACTGTGTTCAGCTCTAATACCAGTTTTAGGAGGGGACTCTTGCTGCGCTTCACGTAGTAAAATACAATATGAGGGTTAAAAATATCATCTGACTTCCATCCCCCACACAACACCTACTCCTTCTATTATTAGGTTAAATATGAATGTGGTTGGAGTGACTCAGGCTTACAGGTTTAAATTGACCCGAGTCGGGGATTTTTATGTGATGAGAAGAGCGGAGTGGGTTGGCCTCTAAAAGGCCGAAATTTTCTATGACTCTGAAAAATTCAAGATGATCAGAAGTCACAACCACTTTAATAAAAGAAAAAAATGCTGTCTGTGTGATTAGCAGGACGATGCAGTCTTTTTTTTTTAAAAACCATTTAATTTGATGATTCTGAAAAGCAAACCTACATTGCTGTGAAAAAGTTTTCATGCCCTTAGTTTTCTTCTGTTTTTTGCTTTTTTGCCATATTTAAATGTTTCAGATCAGCTAACAAGTGTTTCTATCAGACAAAGATAAATACAATTTTGTTTTTCTTTTTATTAAGGGAAAACTAAACTGGTCCTTTGTAAAACATTTAAAGGCTACATTGTTAAATCACAAGTTAACTGTGAGGTTTTGGAAAGCTGAGCTCAGTTTGACTCACCACAGCCAGACCTGAATACAGTCAGGCCTGGAGAATCAAGAAAACCTGGAACAGTGGTGAACCTTCCCAGGAGTGGCCGATTGACCAAAGTGACTCTTGTAGCTCATCAACGAGTCACCCAGGAGGTCCAGGGAGGTCCCAGAACAACATCTAAAGGCCTCAGTGAAGGTCAGAGGTCATAATTCCTTCATGGCAGCGTTCCAAGACCAAAACTACTGCTGAGCAAAAAGAGCACAAAGGCCCAAACCATCTTTATGATCTCCAAGACCTTTGGGAAAATATTCTGACTGACACGACAAGAGTGGAACTGTTTGGAAGGCGTGCGTCCCGTTACATCTGTCATACAAAGAAAACCATCATACCTACAGTCAGGCATGGTGGGGGTAGGGTGATGGTCTGGGGTGACTTGCTGATGTAACCTTGAATTTTGCTCTCCAGCAGAAAATCCTGAAAGAAAAAGACATTGGTTCCTGGCCTTAAACTAAAGAACATTTGGGTTCTGCAGCAGGATAACAATCTGAAGACACACTGAGAGTTATTGCAAACACTTAATTACAGTTGTTGCTCACACATACTGTTTGCTGCTTGATACAGGAATCATTTTCTCATTACTTCATGTTTGCTTCAGTGTACATTTTATTTATAAAACACATTTAAAACAACAGAGGTTGACCAAAGTGCTTTACAGTCGAACCAGACCACTGTACAACAAAATAAAATATAAAGTGAAAACAAGAAAGTACAGTAAAATATATATATACCACAGCAAAAGCAGACATTAAAATCTTGTGCTCTGTTGTTACCGCATTAAGTTCAGATAGAAATGTAGAGAAACTTTCTTTATATTTCTGTTTGTCCATTGTACTTAATGCAAACAGATGAATGTAGTATCCAAAACAAAACTGAAGTTTGTATTTTCTGGAGCAGATGTCAGTAAAAACTAAATGTGATATTGTTTAAATGTATAAATTTGTTATCTGAATATAGGTGCACATTAGACTGAATGAAATTATTGCCATTAAACTGTGTTTAGCTGAACCCAGAAGATTAGAACATGAGGAAGAATGAGTCTTTTTAAAATTCTTTTTTTTTCTGTAAAGTTAATAGTCAAAGTTAGCAGAAACACTATTGTCACAGGATAAAATAGCCTGTGATGCTAAACAAATTATTCCAACACTGAGTCGTGTTTAGTTTGCTCCTTTGAGCTTCGTTTGTAGATGAGCTGGTTGCCTTTTGCTCTTTACTACAGCCCCACGCTGTTGTCTAAACGGATAGAAATGACTGTGACTTCCTGTATTGACCCCAGCCCATGAGCGCACACACAGCTGTGCATGCAGTGTTTGCATCGGCCTCTGTGAGCTTCTCTTCTCTTTGAACTGTTCCTGTTAGCGATCGACTGTCGAAGCTGCAGCACGTTTCCACTCGGTGCCACATGATTTCATGGACACAAGTCCTCCCTGCGCTCCTTTGTTCCACCCTCACAGCGAGCGTACAGAAACCCTGTTTGTTGTGTTCAGGTGCAGGGGATGTCCTTCATCGCTGCGGTGCTCATCCTAAATCTGGACACAGCCGACGCCTTCATAGCTTTTGCCAACCTGCTCAACAAGCCCTGTCAGATGGCTTTCTTCAGAGTCGACCACAGCCTCGTCAGTACACACACACACACACACACACTTGAACAACCACAACAAAAATGTGGACACCCACTTTGTTTAATCTATAAAACAGGAAGTGGATTGTGTGTAAACTTACACTTTCATTTGGTCTAAATTTGATAACACTATGGGATTGGGTTAAAAAAATAACAACTTCCAACTGCTGACATGTTGTTGGTGCAAAGGTTTATACAGCCACCCAATAATATGAATAGTTATGAATATATATATAAGAAATGTTAGGAGGAACATGTGATGTGAAGACCATTTTTATGTAGTATTGCCATTTTTATTTTGATATTAAAGGAAAAACTACATATTTTAGCATTTCTTTACTAAAATCTATAATTCCTCTTCTTTATTGATAATGAATCTAGTTAATGAACACCATGGGAACTTACTGAAATGACTTGTTTTAATCAAACAGTCATTCAAACCAAAGATATTCAGATATTAAAACAGAGAAGCAAATGTAAGCCAACGGTTGTTGGTGACAAGTTGCGAACATTCGTTAGCGATTCTCCAAAATGTCTCAAACGTTTATCGGTGTTCTCGGTTTCCTCACAGAGACCCAGAGTTTCTGAGAGTCAGAAAGGACAGAAATGTGAGACGACTTTGGGTGGGTCTGGTCACCTGTGAAACCGAAGTGGGACTGATTGGAGACAAAAAAGAGAGATCAAAAGGAGACTTTTGTAGTTTGCAGGAATGTCACAATTTATTCACAGTTACAAATTGTACATATTCAAATGTGACGCAAGCACCAAATCAGTCTGATTCTAAGTGAAAATGTTCATATTTTCTCACAACTTTGTCTCCAGCAGTCACAGCCCCGTCTGATTCAGGCTTAACTTGTTCAAGATGCTTTGAGATGTTATTCCTCTTAAACACTCGATATTGTTACAACTTCTTTGATGATGTAATAAATATTCTGACTGCTCCAGAATCGCACTTGCATGCAGAAATAAAAATCTCTCGATAGTTTCAAGTTGTCGCAGTAGGCCAGCTTCAGGTTCTGTCTCTTCGGCGTGAGTCAGTCTTGGCCGTCGTCCTCTCTGCAGCCTGTTTGCATTCAGCTCTCAGCCTTTCATTTCTGTAAATGACAACAGTGTGGTTTGTGTGCGTGCCTGACTTCCCTCTCTGTCTTTGTCCAGATGTTGACGTACTTTGAAGCTTTCGAAGTGTTCTTTGAAGAAAATCTACCAAAGCTCTTTGCACATTTCAAGAAAAACAACTTGACTCCTGATATTTATTTAATTGACTGGTGAGTTTCCTCACATTTTATTTCATTTTTATGCAGCAGTAACTTCCTGTGCAGAATATATTACCAACCGTGATACCTCTGCTCGTGACCTGGGTCAGTGGCAGACCTGACGCTGTGGATGGGTTTCGCTGTCCGCCTCCATTCGGAGTACACTTTGTGCTCCGCGCAGCTCAAACTATTTTTATTCTTTATTTTTGTGTCACCTATATTGTGTCAGGTGAATTCTGAGAAAACAGGAAGGCCTGAGTGTGCATAAGTAGGTGTGTGTCAGTGGTTTTTGTCTTTTGCAGTGTTGTTTTTCTGTTCTCCCTCACTGATTAACCACAGGCTTATTAAAGTCACAGCTGTAGAGCGTTTACAGATGCAGATATGATCACTGAAAGAACTTGAAATTGACAAAAGTAATTTAAAAGAAACCCTGAAAATCAAGCAATGAAAATCAGTCCTTGCTTTTGATTTTTGGTTCAACAGAATTATTAGAAAAACAAACTTAATAAAACTGGCCTTGACAAAAAAGATGGCAGTCCTAGAGAATATTGCAAATAATCTGACCACAGGGACATGGTAAACTAAGGTGTGTCCTGTAATCAGCATCACAGGTGTCCTCAGTCCTGTAATCAGTCAGTCTGCCTGTTTTAAAGGGTGAATGGTAGTCACAGGGCTGTTTGGTATCATGGTGTGTAACACACTGAACATGAGCACTGAGCTGTTTCAGGAGCTTAGAAAGAAAATGATCGGCAGCATGTTAAAGGTAAAGTTCCACACAGTGTCAGCTACAAACACAAGTGGAACATGTTTTCACTTTGAGTTATTCCCCTTCTTCTTGTTCTGACTGTATCCACTGAGGTCCTAGTTCTGAATCTGTCAGAAATAAGTGGAAATAAAGAAATGGATGCTTTTGTCGACAATACAAACAGATGACAGTTGACAGATGGTTTGCTCGCCCTCATCATTGTCGGTTTCCGGTGGAACAATAAAGGAATATGAATAAATGCGTTTTTTATTTTGGCCCCTGCAGGATCTTCACTCTGTACAGTAAGTCTCTGCCTCTGGATCTGGCGTGCCGGGTGTGGGACGTGTTCTGCAGGGACGGCGAGGAGTTCCTGTTCCGGACGGCGCTGGGCCTGCTGCGTCTCTATCAGGACGTCCTGACGTCCATGGACTTCATCCACATGGCCCAGTTACTGACCCGGCTGCCCGACCTCATCCCGGCCGAGCAGCTCTTCCAGCACATCGCTGCTGTCCACATGAGCAGCCGCAACAGGAAGTGGGCTCAGGTGGGCCTTTCTGCGTCACGTCTCTTTTTTTCTTTGTTATTACTGCTGGGATGTGCTTTTGTATCCATTTGTAAACCTCTACGTGCGTCCATCCTCTCAGGTCCTGCAGACGTTGACAGAACAGAAGAAATCAGCAGCGAGACAGTCCGGTGCTGAAGCGCTGAGCTGAGATCGGGGGGAACATCGCACTGGTCCATTCAGATCCCCAGACTCTCACCAGGCCACATGGACCTGAAGGAGACCGAGATCCTGTCCATCAAGCTTGGGGACAAATCTTCCTGTAGCTGCTGTGATGAAACTCCTCTTCATAGAGCCGTGTTGCTGCTCTGACCCCAACCAGCATCCCAGAGGACAGTCTGTCCCTGTTTGAGACAGGGGTGTGGATAAAACAAAAACCACAACAATCTGAGGCCTTATTTAACTCCGAGCACCTCGCCCCTCCTCGCCCCTCCCCACACCTCTCCCTGCTGTGAACTGGAAGCTGTAGCTGGGAGAAGGTGAAGAATGTAAGCAGCACTCCCACTTCCTGACTCACATCTCCACACATGAAGGAAACCACAGAGACACGAGTCGATTCGAATCCTCCGCTGTCAGCTAGCTGAGCACCTTTTTCTTTTGAACTTTGTCGTGTTTTGGTTGTCAGCTTCACCTTGACGTAACATTATTTTAATGACACTCTCCAATCTTAAGGTTATTACCAGTCAGGGAACAAAACCTTTACACTGAAACCAAACTCCACACTTGAATCTGTGATCTAATCTGTCTGTATCGGCACCTTTTTGTTCTTTCAACACTTTTATCATTCCGAGTTTAATTGCTTTTTACATTAATGTCTGATTTGTTTGTGTTAGTTTTTTATTTTAAATATTCCCTGAACCTGTTGGACGGCCTGTTTTGGGGGTTAAACCCACATCTCTTACACACTCTGTGTAGTTTGAACACCTGACAGCAGGTTTGGAGGCCCCTAAAGCACCACGTTGTTACATGTAATGAAAGCCTCCATTCAGAGTTCAGAAAGTTTGTTTTTTTTATAGTGTTTTACGTTGTTGAAACTGGAAGAAAAAAGTAGAATGTGGTGAAGAAACCCAACACACCGCAGAGGGGGATTTCTCATGAATTAATATGTTTGAGCTACATTTCAGCCGTGCTGTTTCCTGATGTTGACTGTCTTTGTGTGAACTCTTCTGTGCAGTTATTTATTATTTATCCAAAAAAAATTAATTAAATCCCAAGACCTAAACAGGCTTGTTCCTGGTTAAAGCTGGAGGCTGAGTTTCAGCCCTGTAGCTGGATCAGACTTTGCTGTTGGGTAATTTCACCTGAGTTAAATCCTCCCTGACAACTTCTGGGGTTTTGGAAAATCACAAGATTGGATCGAAATCAGGACAGAACGAGCATTTTTTGTTTATAATGTCCACGTCACTCAATAAAAACTGCTCCAGTGTGAACAGCCTGGACCGAACACAGGTTTACTGCTAACGCTTTGAAACAAAGACAAAAACCCTGACTCAGCTTTAATGTATTTATAAATTAACGTGTTAGCTGAATAGTTCGGCCTTTTCAAATAATAAGCAACATCTTATTTTTTGTAGACAGCTCTTTGAATGACCTGAGTTTGGAGAAACAGTTTAATTCTGACCAGATTGACGAGCCACAACCAAAGGTAACAACAATCACCAGTGGCAGCATCCAGGGGCCACATCTGACAGGAACTTCTCAATATTTATAATGGAAGTGTAAAGATTTGAATGTTAGTGTTGGCATGAACTGTTACAGAATTTGGAGCCATTTTGAGACGTCAGCAATCCACTTTGGAAGTGGGTCCACTTGGACTATTTGTTAGCAGGTCTTGTCTGAATGGATCTTCTTCCAAAGTGGATTGTTGACATCCTAAAATGGATTTCACAGCTGTTCATGCAGATGCTGTTATTTAAATCTTTATACCACAGTACAGTAAAAACCCTAAGAAATCCCTGTCAGAGCGGATCCTTAGATGCTCTGAAGGTGCTGCATGTCTCTGCTGCCGGGCTAATGGAGCTTAGAAAGAACCACTAAATTCTATGTGAATATCTACATAATGTAAAATTACCAGCAGTGTAGAGTTTTAGAGTATTTTAAGACCATCAACCCACTTTGGTCTTATCTGTATTCAGACTAGCCGTTAGCCTCTCAGTCAAGTCAGAATTAATTAGTTTTTAAACTGAGGTCATTTTAAAAAGCTGTCTACAACAGGGAAAATATTGTTTATAATGTTTACACAAAAACTACTTTCAGAATGGCCGAAGTATTCCCATCAGGTTTTTATCACAGGCCGATGCATTTCTAGCAAACTATTTAAACCGGACCAATTTATTTGTTCTGTTTTCCCTGGAAATGTGTCGAAAATCGTCACTGTGTTGCTTTAATGCTCACTGAAACCTTTTCAGTTCTCAGACGAGCTCTGTTATAAGAATAATCGTAACTTCTAAGCCTGTTTGAGTGGCGTTTGATGAATAATCCTAAAGTGGAAGGTTTAGGACTCCGAGTCGGAGCTGAAACTGGAACTCTGTGGGTTTGAGGATTTCTTAGTTTCTCCGAACCACTCGAGACGCCACGTGGATTTCTGGTGTTCTCAGTCGGGCTTTTGTGGCTCTGAAGGTGCATTCACACTGTGGTGAACGTGTCATCCCCACCCTGACCAGGAGTGGGCGGGGCCCAATGTAACGCTTCGACAGCGTTACGTTAACAGCAATGTTTTCATGACCTGGATGGTCACCGCTTTACCTGATAAACACCTAAAAGGCAACACTTTCCACTTGTTACCATTTTCATTTTCTTTTCAGTCAAGTTTTTTTGTTTGTTTTTCCACTAAAGTTCATTAAATGAATTAAAAGTGTAGAAATCTTATCAGCTGTTGAGGTCTGAGGACTGTCAAGTTTTGGAGAGTTGATAAAACCAGGTCGTCCTGTGAAGCTGCTTCCTCTGATGTGTTGTGTTTTGTCTTTTTTATTTGTGTAAAACATCTGCTGTCTCTCTTTGACGTTCAGACTGCTCTCTGGACCGCAGCCGAAGTCTGAAGCACGTCATTTAGTTTTTGACTCGTATCACCTGAGCCGCTTCGTGGCTGCTGGTAAACAGCTTGCAGCAGACTTCCAGATCACGCTTCTCAGTGCGCCCCCTCCCCCACTGTGGTCTCACACCGCAGGATTGCAATAATGCTTTTTGCACAAACATAGAAGCCTTTTATTTTTGCGTTGAGCTGTGCCTCACATCGTCATGTCATGCCATCAGTCATGGTTAAAACGGGTTTTCCATTTTCTCTCCTCCTCTTTAATTTGTGCCGGTTGCTGTGTTTGGTCGCTTTGTGTGTGGTTCCATGGTTGGTTTGTTGTTTTTTTTAAAAGGCATTTCCACGAACTGATGTTAGTTACTATTACGTTGTTACATTAAAGGTATATCCAGGCTTTTATCAACACTACACACTCACTGATCCACAGCACTCGTAAAGACAAGTAGAATCAAGAATCTTAACTTATCATGGCTTAGAAATCAAATTGCTGGATGTTTTGTTTTTTTTTTCAACATGATCTAACTTTAATTTGGTTGATTTTTAGAGACCCGTGTACTGTAGAGGACTGATAGATGTGCGTGGAGACAGCAGAGGGTCATCATGCAACTGTATCTCACTTGAAATGTAAATAAATGATGGTTTTTTTATAATAAAAAGATGTACATCTAAATCTGCTTTGTGTTTTTGTTAAAGGTGCAAAACAAAAATTGACTAAACTTTTAGCACTTCCTGAAAGCCAGCAAAGCTGTCAGTTTCTTTTAAGATTAATTTAGTTTTAAGTTTGGATGTTTATACAAATCTGAAGTAGGATTGTTTTGGCTTCTCTTGCCTCAGATATTTATTCACACTGAACACAGCCCATGTTGTTCAGCAGTTTATTGCTAAACTGTTTTCTGCACATCTAGTTTGTAATATCTGGTAAAAAGGTGTAAAGAATTGAATTGCTCATTTTTAATATATTTTAACCTAAAACTTTTTTCTTTTTTCACCTGAGCATCCGTTTTCATCCCAAAGCTCTAAATGTAAGCATTCATTTCAGGACTTAAACACGGTGGGGTAGTAATCATGTTTGGGCTGTTTTCACTGTCGGATCTAGGACTCCTTGCAACTCATTAAACACACAAAGGCAGTAAGACGAGGTATGATGGAAGGAAAAAAAAAACATGTTACTGAGCATAAATATTAGTTGAGTAGACACTGCCTTTGATTCCTGGGGCTTCTTTAAAGCCCTAAACATTATGTTCAGAAACCACATACTGTATTTTCTGTACTATAGGGCGCACTGGATTATAAGACCCACTGTCAATGAATGGTCCATTTTCTAACTTTTGTCATATATAAAGCGCATCGAACTATAAGGCGCATTGTTGTGCACCTCGCAATTTTTGTAACTTCGCGTGGACTGTGCGCGCTGCGCTCCATTCAAAATGGATGATTTTGTTGCTCTAGCGGAGCTGGTTGGCCTGTATCAGCATTTATATGATCCCTCTATGAGAGACAACAAAGATAAACAGTTCAAAACTCACGGAAGAATACTGCACCGACGTAAGTGCCAAATATAAACGCGTACACCGCTCGCTCAGGTCCGTGCGCCGTGCGTGACTATAACTGAGCTTTAATGCTGCGAGCGGTGCAGCTTTATTTACCAAAGTCGTACTAAAACATTACGACTTTTTACATATATAAGGTGCTCCGGATTATAAGGCTCAATGTCGTTTTTTGAGAAATTGAAGGCTTTCAAGTGCGTCTTGACGGGGACGGGCAATGACCTGCTCTGCCCCGTAACTGTAAATAAGGAAGAAACTGAGAATGAATCAACCAAAAGCCAATTTAAATTCCATTTAAAAGTCAAAATAGCTGAAAAACACACAAACAAAACAATACACTGACAGTTAAGTAATTTATATTATTCATGAGGAACTACTTTTTAGGACACCTCCCATCTCGCCCTATTTGTTCCACATGACAGTTCCACTTCACTTCAAGCTTGGGTCCTCTACCAGAGGCCTGGGAGCTCACTTTTGGCATACAGCTTGATGTCATCCATGTAGAGGTGACTGATGACTGTTCCACTTTGGAACCGGCATCCATAGCTACTCTTTACAATCATCTGGCTGAGGGGGTTCAGGCCCACGCTGAACAGGAGTGGGGACAGAGCATCACCTTGGTATATGCATCGTTTGATGCTGACTTATAATTGGCTTTGAATTGAGCTCTAAAGTTGTCGTCCACATTCCCATTGAGTTCTCACTGACAGCTCTTAGTGTCCTGTTGATGTTATACAGTTTCAAGCACTCCAGTATCCATGTGTGGGGCATCGAGTCAAAGGCTTTCCTGTAGTCAATCCAGGCGGTGCACAGGTTTGTGTGTCTGCTCTTATAGTCTGGAGCTACAGTTCTGTCCACCAGTAGCTGGTGTTTGGCTCCCCTGGTGTTGGTGCCAGTTTCCCTTCTGTGCCTCACTCAGGTACTGACCCATGTGTCTATTCATCTTAGTTGCTATGATACCTGATAGGAGCTTCCATGTTGTACAGAGGCAGGTGATTGGCCAGTAGTTAGAAGGAATTGCCCCTTTCTGGGGGTCTTTCATGATCAATACTGTCCGGCCTTGGTTCAACCACTCAGGGTGGGTCCCTTCCATCAGCAGCTGGTTCATTTGTCCTGCTAGAGTTCATAGAGAGCAGTCAGTGTGTATACACACACACACACACACACACACACACACACACCACTGTCTTATTCTAACAAACAAACCTGACCGGCAGAGCTCACAAATCTTAAAGTAAAAGTCTTTTTGATGGCTTTATCTTTTTGATGTAATTATAATTATGGTGCTGTACTCACAGGTGGTATGGGGGTACATTAGTGCCTTTGGAATGGGTTAGACATTTACAGTGGGAAACATGACCCTGTTATAAGGTTTCTGAGGTGTGTTGCTTCCATTTTATTCAAAATCACCTTATTTTTCCCCTCATAAATAGTCCATTTTCTTAGTTTGAATACTTAATATGTTTTCTATGTTCCATTGTGAATAAATATGGGTTTAAGAGATTTGCAAATCATTCCATTCCTGTTTTATTTACATATTACACAACGCCCGAGTTGTTTTTGAATCATGGTTGTAGAAACATATTATCCTTATTGTCCCATTACCTGATAAGGGATTTGCTTCAGTGCCTTATCAGTCTGTTTTAGATTTTAGAAGTGGTAGAAAATGTTTGCAGCATTTCACCATCACTCTTTGAGTTGCACCTTTGGTCTAACCGCAATTGCATTTCCTCTGCAATCAACCCCTCCATCAAACCGAGTGGAAAGTTTCACAGTCGCAGTTCAAGTCAGTCCCTCTGTAACCACACCCACCCCCATGTATCACCTCTGACACCTTAGTGTTATTTTTTTTTTTAACATGATTTTATCTTGATAAACCTCGCAGCAGACTGCTGTTAGTTTAGAAGCCCCCTACCTGCAGCCGTGGTGTCACTCTCCATCATCTCCTCCAGAAGATCGCTCATCATGAAGACCGCTCACATCCTTCTGCTCTGCATCCTGGGAGCTGCACTGATCTCTACGTCTCTCTGCCGTAAGATGAGCTTTGGTTGATGACACTTTTTAGAAAGAAATGTTGTTTCTCATGACACTGATGATACATTCTTTGATGATCTTCCTTTTAGATTCAATTGGTCCTGATAACTGTTGCTTTGAATTCTATGACAAGATCATCAGGAGAAGTTTAATCAGTTCATATGTCAGGACTGATTACCGCTGCGCCAAGGCTGGAGTCATGTAAGTACTGCAAACTGGATTCATGTTGAGATACAATGATTTGTTCAGTCAATTTTCTCACTTTGCTTTACTTCTTTTAGCAGTTAAGCCTTTTTTAGTGGGGAAAATACATAACTTTTACTTCTGTCTTCTTACAGTTTCACCACAGTTAAAGGTCGTGAGGTCTGTGTTGATCCAAGCCGTCCCTGGGTTAAGAAAATCATTTCTAGACTGGACACTGGCTCCTTCTAAAGAAGCCGTCTGTCGTCCTGCTTCATCACATCACAGACAGAACAACATGCAGCGATGTGGTCAGGGTTTTCTGTTGTGACTAATAAAAGATTTTGCTTCCAAGCAGAGTCTTTTATTTGTTTTTTATGTCTTTTGGAAGTTTTGTATCATCCAGCAGTAATAAACTTTAATGCATAATTCATAATTCTTAATTCAATGTTCATTGTATAATAAATGTTTTGTAATTTGTTTCTTTGCTTGCTTCATGCTAAAATAAAATAATCACAGTACATGCCTTTTTTTGTATTTTCTGCAGTGTTCAAGAAATATAAAACCCTTTTGAAATTATTTTTTAAAATAATTAATTTTGATCATACATATTAGTTATTCACAACTTACTTATCACATGTGTCATTTAGGAGTAATCATGCTTAACTATCACTCTCCACATTTTATTTTTCTGTAAATTTTCTATTTCCTTCTAGATAAATTTGTTTTCTATTTCCTGTTTACCTACTGGGGTTATTGACCAGGAGCAGTGTGTGTGTTG
The DNA here is from genome assembly GCF_001649575.2 of Kryptolebias marmoratus. Classification (NCBI taxonomy): domain Eukaryota; kingdom Metazoa; phylum Chordata; class Actinopteri; order Cyprinodontiformes; family Rivulidae; genus Kryptolebias; species Kryptolebias marmoratus. The sequence continues at coordinate 19,754,771 of NC_051436.1, forward strand.
CAGAGTTACAGCCATTTTAGTCAAACCTTAAAAAGAACATTATGAGCAGTGTTATGGAAAAAAAAATCTATTTTCACTCCAAGAGGTTTATTTATGTATGGTGCACGACATACAGAGAGCCTTAAAGACAATTAATAATTAACATCAGCTCTGAATCAAAGCTCTACCTCCAGAGTCCAAACAGGAGCTTAGATCTAAGATATTAGAATGTTGGTAGGGAAGCAAGGTCAGTCTGGTTTCAGTGAAGAGTAACAGGGTCATTTGGTGAAAACCTTATAGGCTGTGGAATTCAGACAGAACATAGTCAGGTGTTATCTTTTAAATAACTTTCCAGCCACAGCAGCCTTGTGCAATATTGTGGTATCTCACATAGTGCTTGGAGTATCTGCACTAATTGATTCTCTGCTACTACCACACTAAATCTTTAGCTCCGTATCTGTAAACTATGGGTGTGTTTGCAACACCTGGGAACATCCTGGGAATAGGTGCCTGGATGCTGAATAAAGAAATGAATGAATGCTTTGTTTCAAACTGCAAATAAAACAACTAAACACACTAATGTCAAAACAAACAATAAAGAAGAAGATTTACAAAGTCTAAGACTTTCATACACATGGAGAGTACAAATTACAGAGATGGACCACAGAGCCCTAGTCTACATCAGCAGTCTCTCAGTTGTGGCCTCGACTCCTGGTTTAAGTTAGAATACCTTCAGGGCCTTGTCATCGCCTGCAGGAAGTGACTGTCACAGCAACAAACTAAGGAGGGTCCCTATTCTCACCACATGAGCAGCCCTCAGCCAATGAGCCCTGAGATCAGTGGCGCTTTGTCTCTCGGTTGATGTAGGAGTGTAGCTAATATATCTTTCTGAAGTAAACAAGAACCAGAAGTTCACTACACTGAAGAAGCCATTTTGTATCTGTTTTCAGAACAGAAACCCGGCTTTGTTTCTTCTCTAGAAACACAACTTAATCATACAAAACCTACAGACAACATGAAACAAAAGTATAAAAACATAAATGAAACAATCAAGAAAAGATAAAAATATATTTCAATATATTAGACAGTAGCTCAATTGTTTTTTGTTTATTTGGTTGATCCAAAATGCTGCTTTACTTGTGGCTCCTAGAGTTTCTAAAAGTAGAACAGGAGGCAGAGCTTTCAGTTCTCAGGCTCCTCTCTTGTGGAACCAACTTCCAGTTTCTGTCCGTGAGGCTGACACTCTGTCTACTTTTAAAACAAGGCTTAACACTTTCCTTTTTGATAAATCCTATAGTTAGGGTTGGCTTGGGTTTCCTGAGCTATCCCCTAGTTATGCTCCTATAGGCTTAGACATTTCCTCACTCTGCTGCTGTCTTACTTGCTCTATTGTAATTATTTCTATCATTAACATGATTTTCTTTATCTTTCTTCCAGTAGAAACTCCACCTGGACCAGTCATTCTGTGTTTGTTTGTGTCTCTTTCCTGTCCTCTCAAACCGCAGCTGGTTGAAGCAGATGGCCACTCATCCTAGTTCTGGTTCTGCTGGAGGTTTCTTCCTGTTAAAAGGGAGTTTTTCCTTCCCACTGTTGCCAATGTGCTGCTCAGGATGGGAGACTGTGATGAAGTGAAGATTCAACACAATCTGTTGGCATCCTTACATAGATAACTTTTACTAATTAGCTTTTTTTAATGTATGTGCATGTTTTTGTACAGTTCTTTGAGACTTTTGTTGTGACTTGGTGTTATATAAATGAACTGAATTGAATTGAATTGAACAGGAAGATAAACAAGTCTGGGTATTTAACTTGCAGTCTTGCGATGGTAGTGTCATCTCAGCAACAACAACTGTGTATGTGGTCTGATACTGTAGGATCTAAAGGCAGTTCTTGCACTGGAATAAATGAGTGCCACTATCTCTCTCCTTGTGTAAGAACACGGGGGATTCTTTAATTGTCACATTTTATCGTCATCGGAAATTCCATAAAAGATCCCCCAGTATCTTTGAAACTGGGCGTATTTAAACAGACAGAATACATTGGTGTGTATTGTGTACTTCTGACCAGTTCGTGATTGGTCAGAAGTTTACATAACTCCTACGCCACTTACAGGAAACCAGCCAGAACAACTGGCCGAGTCTGGCTCAACTCAAACCAGAACAAACACACTGTTTTCCAGGAAATGTCTGTTATCACAAACCCACTGTTCTGGAAAGTACTGGCAATAACAACTTGACATTCTTTACACACGAACATAGCTCCTGTTTACTCTTTCTCCTTCCATATTTAATAGACTGCAGTCTGCAGCTGCCTCTAAGTCATAGAATGAAATTATCTTCCACAATACTCATCACTAGGAGTTTAAAAGTCTTTGGTCCAAACTTGTTGTCATACTCTAGCGTGGGCAGGGTTACAACATTTGTTGTTGATAAAAATAGCAAGCCCCCCTCCTCTCTGCTTACCAGTTTCTTTGGTGTCCCTGTCACCTTAGATTGTCCTGAACCCACTTAAACTGATGATGAAGTCTGAGGTACAGTCATTAAGCCACATTTTACAAAAGTACAACAGATTGCTGTCCTGAAACTCTCTGGCTCCTATTGAGGAACTCGAGTTCATCCACCTTGTTTTTCAGGAAGCAGACATTTCGCCTTCCTCCTCTTTGTGTTTCTTTTAGCATCAGACCTCGTTCCTTCACATCTTCTCTTGAGAGGTTCCTCCGGGATGTTGTACCTTATACTGGCAATTCTACCAAACTGTCCTAGCTCCAGCAGATCTTTTTGAGAGTAAACAGTAGCTGACATTATTATTTCCACTGTTACTTTCCAATACTTTACTATTATTAAAGCAATACACCGTCTAAAGATAAAACTGAGAAATGCTATTTCTGCTGATGTTTTCCACCTGCTCAAACTACTACTGTTAATGCTAGTTTTACTAATGCTAACCCTACTACTGTTAAACTTGTTAATGCTAATACTGCTGTTGGTAATTCTGCTCATGCTAAATTTAATTAAAGTCTAACATTTTGTTAGCTTTTTGCAACTTTTTGAAGGTGTTTTACTACTTTTAGCTCTTGTTAGCATTTTGCTACTTTTGCTAGCTTTTAGCTTATATTCAGCATGTCAGCATTTTCAGCACATTCATTCAGACCGCAGCATTTACGCTGCATTTTCACAAAACAATGCAATTTCTCTTGTTTGACTTGTTGCTTTTTTGTATGATGCCATGAGATGCTTTTGTTGTTAATTGGCACAGTTGAAATAAACTGAACTATAATTGAATTATGTGCCACAACAACGTGTATGTACACATTTTTCCTATTAAATACACTTTTTTTTATAGCATCTTTCCCCCATTCTTGAGCAAGTCAGTCAGCCAAAAACATTAAAAAGCCCCATGAGACTTTAGCTGATGCAAAACCTCTGCTCACTTCTGGTCCTTCTATCCCAGGGGAAGGAGAACTCAGACAATTTACCCTTTAAGGATAATGCTACAAAAGAACTAGAGTTTTTATTCTAATAAGGCAGAGAATTAGTACAAGACCAACACTGAGATTTCGATCTGCAACATCTTATGGATGATGCCTGGAACTAAGGAAGCGTCGATTCATATAGTTTCTAGGCTCCGCCCATTACAGAGGGAGAGCACAGCCTCACATGATGTCACTAATTTTACTATGTGGAGACAAAACTGTCTTTAAGTGATTGAAACAAGTGATTCTGTGGGTGTGGTGCAGCCTAGTCATGACAGCGTGTGGCAGCTAAGCAGAAAACAGCTTTTAATATGGCAAAAGCTTAAGACAGCCATAAAAAGGTCCAGTTTTTCGTTGCCATCTTGGCCTGGTGGGACCGGTTGCCCTGTTTTTGTTTTCTTCTTTAGCAGTAGAGTTTTTTTTATTTCTTTAGTCTGGTTTTAGCAAGGGCTTCAATGGTCCTGTATGGGGTTGGCCGCCTGCTATACTTTTTTTTTTTTTTTTTTTGATTGGC
>NC_051436.1:19758863-19776579 GCF_001649575.2 Kryptolebias marmoratus
GGGTGGACACAGGAATTGAGTGGTCCAAACTTTCTCTTTTTTCTTCACAGAAAGTTAAAAGTAGCTGAACCAAAAGAAGTTCCAGAATTCCAAAGTTCCAGTATTTAAATAAAAATGTTTGAACGCTCGCTTGTGAGCAGCAAATATGTTGACCCCTTTTTTGGACGTAACACCCACAAACAGGAACTCAGCATGAATGTATTTTAAACTCTTTGACGGTGGTTTCATTCTGTGGCACACATATATTCTGCACAGTCTTTATCACAGACAAGTTGTAGAACATCAACAAAAGAAACATGAGTTGGATTCTTCATGTCAGTGTTGTTCTTCTGAATGTTGGATGGATCTCCTTCTTTTTAACATTGGACCCTTCATCAGGTCAGAGTTGTTAAAGACGTTGAACATTTGTTTAGATTTGTTGTTCAAGAAAAAACTCTGCCTCCAAGTTGTTCTTTTTGTTTGCTGTGGTTTTTGCAGCCAGATCTCAAAAATGTCTGTTTTGTCCTTGTGAGTTTTACGGCAGCTTGTTCGTAGTGAGGTGGTGTCTATTTATTTACAGTGTTTATACAGAAAAGAAGCAGCTCTGACGAGGAGACCCTGCTGGAAGAGTTTTGTCTTCAGCCTCCATCTGATATAAAGACCCAAACATCTCCAACTCTACATTCAGGTAGTATCACTGCTGCAGAAAGCAAAGACATGAACTTAACGGTCCATCGCAAACTTTGGGTTTGTTCTCAGAAACTATTTGTATAAAAAAGGAGACCCTTATTTTAGTTTACTATTGTGATTGAGAAGAAAAATAATCTTTGGCTGTAACCTTTCTTTGTGAGGGGATAGCAAACACTAAACTAGACAATGTTTTCTTTAAACCCATACGCTCTATTAAAATACTAAATAAAATATTGACTAGAATAATTAAAAGAAGTGTTCATAATAAAGTGCTGGGTAAGAGTACCTCTGTTTAATCATTAAAAAGAACAAATATTACCTTATTTTTACCGTTTTGCTAATGTACATGTGTTTTCTGCAGTAAGCTGGGAACAAAACGTCACACAGAATGAAATGTTTACTTCAGTCGACATGAATAACTCATCTGCAGCACCGGAACATGATCCTAAAGCAGTGTAAGTTGCTTTTTACACTTATAACTAATAAATATTTTCTACATAAAAGCAGCAAAAGCTAATTAACAATAAGCCCATTTTTATGATTTAATGTGATTGGTTTTTAGTTTTGAGTTGAGGAAAATTGCTCTTAAATGGGTCCTGCTCTGAGTTTTGTGTAGTTAAAGTTCATTTACACCACATACTGTATAAATCCACAAGGACTCGTTTTCCACTTTCAACTTCCCTTCCAGGACAAACCTCTGCAAAACTCTTGTTAACACCACAAGGTTGACCAGTAAATGATTAACATTAAAAGCACTAAAGTTTAGGAATCCAACTGGCCCTTAAAATAAGGAAGTGTTCCATATTTGAAACTAAAAAGATGCATTCTTTATTTTGAAGAGCCAGTGAGAATCTGTTTATAGATGATAAATGAAACAGGTGAGGGTGATTTTTGTCCAATCTGAGCTGAAGAATCATGTTTTTTTTCTGCAGGGAAAAATGTTGAACACATAATTACACTTTGGTTATTTGAAGTTTGTTGAAGCTGCTTTTTAACTGTTAAATTTATGACTTTTGGATTTTTGGATTTTTGTCACAGAAAATGCAATGATTTATTGCATTTTCTGTGACAATGTGTGAATGCTGAGAGCTGAATGACTTTTTGCTGAAATTTGCTGAAGTTTAAATTGAGTTGTTACAACTAAAATAAGCAGAACAGTATCTCGAAGCTATAAGATAAAAGAAGCAAAGGTAGAAGTAGCAAAGGACTAGCTAAAAGCTAAATGTAACAAAAGGCAAGCTAAAAGTATCAATAGGCTAGTTAAAAGGAGCAAAACACTAGCTAAAAGCAGCTAAATGGTAGATAGAAGTTAAAAATAGCAAATGGCTACGTAGAACCTAAAAGTAGCAAAACGCTAGCTAAAAACTAAAAGTAGCTAAACTGCCATTTCTGTTCTTCATTTATTTTTCTTACTTTCTCCTGTATGTTTGTTTTGTTTGTTAAATGTTCATTTGTTGCACTTTCCTTGATGACATCACTCTTAGAAACAGCGTCTTGAAAATAAATATTATCAAAACAAAAAACTACCCACTGCTCCACCTTATCCAATCAGTGTTCCTTTTTAAAATTACTGAAAGTTGGCAACCCTACGTTATTAGTTGGGATAGTGCAAGGGTTTCCTTCACATGCAAAAAGTAGAGGTAATGAATATAACCAACGATCCCTGAGAAAGGGAAATGAGGTTCAACACATGAGTATGAAAACTGCATACTGCCCTCACGAGACTCAAGAAGGAGCTATGGCCTCCTGGGACCATAAATATGATGTACTGTCTCATTCCCTCAATCTGCAGTGCACTTTACAGAGCTCTGTTGTGTTGACGGGCTGACTTGTGTTGTACCTTGTTTCCCTCCCTCAGGGAACATTGGTTATATTCATAACCTTCAGTTGCCTTTCAATCAGTACACTCGGTACAACACATGAATATACTACAATCACACCCTGAAACACGCCCTGCAGAGAGATAGGGATAACATAGCCCTCACACGCAAGTGAGTGGATGTTCATCACATCACTGCTGAGAGAACAGCTTGAGTGATGTCCAAGTTGTAAAATCTGATGAATGTATTGGGAATCACCTAGTGTTAAATTGTCTGTGTTAGGGTATAATTCAAATGTAAAGTACACATGACCTCTTTAATGAAAAGTCACTTTTTCGACCAATTATGTTCCTTTGCAGTACTTTAATCAGGTCCAGGCCCAGTAGTGGTGATTTAGTCTTATCTATATAGAATAATGCTGGCGTTTTTTTGTTTTGATTTTCTACTCCTCCTGTAACTTATAGGACTGACGGACATCTGACTGCCAGCACTGGCTCAAACAGCAGGAGGACACCACCGAATCCAACCTCGAGTCCCACTGGTGGTCTGGTGGAATTACTTACTTACTTGCTGCTGTTTTGGGGGTTTGTTAATGTTTTTGGTATTTGCAGCATATTTCCTTTTGCTTCTGTCTATTTTGTGTGATTGCAGCATTTTTCTTTTGCTGCAGTTTTTATTTGCATTCATTTTTTTGTGTTTGTATTTTTTTTGGAGTGTGCATCATTCATGTGAATGTGCTGCATTTATTCGTTTGCAGCACACACCACCATTTGCTGTGGATTTGTACCTGTCAGCCACTGTAGACTAGTTTACTTCTGGGCTCTTTCAGTGGGCACTGTACAGAAATGTTGCTTATAGAAAGTTTCTCAAAAAACAGATAAAGAAATTCCAGTGTCTATAATTAACTTGAGGACCTGGAAGGAGTAAAGAACATGTCTCCTCCTGCTTGTTTATGTGAGTGACCACATAGCTCTTGTTGCCACACACCATGCTGCTGGGACAGCAGACTCCTCATGATGAAATGTTTCAATAAGAGAAAAACTGCCATCATCTCCAAATGATTTGTATGCAGCTTGCTTTGTCTATGTGACCAAAGTCTATTGACGTATTGGTTTCTGTAGATCTCCCCAAGCTGAACTTTGACGCATCTGTCTTGACAAGTAAGCGTGATAAAACTCAGTCTAGGGGAACCCCCCTGTTGAGGGTGAGATCGGCACCCAACTTTTACAGGGAAGCGAGCTTCTGTCTGAGGTAGACACACAGCAGGAACCTACTCATCATCAGCAGACCAAACAGGACTGCTGGTATCATAAAGGGCCATAAAACCCAAAAGGCACTGGCAGTGGTGGATCATTTCCACATGATACCACTAAAATGATGCCAAACACTGACAGAACGCCCCTATCCTCCGCTGGAATAAATGTGCGTAATTCTCTACCGAGTCCAGCTCCAACCTCAACTAACAGATTTTCGGACTGGGGGTCAGCTGGATTTTTGTCTTGTTTGTTACAAATCCTAGAAACTGCAGGTGTGACATCAGCAGAGAAGTGTGAGCTCTGGCTTGATGAGATGAGTCTGCTAAAATTGTTAAATCATCTAAGTATTCCAGGATTTCGATGCCCTGCTTCCTGATTGGTGATCATGTAGTCTTGAAGCATTTTGTAAATGCTTGAAGAGTTAGGAATAAACCAAATGGCAGGACTTGATTCTTGCTGCACTTTTGAAAGCAGAGCGCAAAAAATTGTCTGTTAGATTATGACTGAAATGTGAAGTATGCTTGACTCAAATTCATCCTGCATGGTTTTATGACAGTTGGAGGTTCTTATGCATAATCCTCTTTAATGAAAAGTCACTTCTCAACCAATTATGTTCCTTTGCAGTACTTTAATCAGGTCCAGGTCCAGTAGTGGTGATCTAGTTTTCACTATATAGATTAATGATGGTGTTTTGTTGTTTTGATTTTGTACTCCTCCTGTAACTTGTAGGACTGACGGACATCTGACTGCCAGCACTGCGTCAAACAGCAGGAGGACACCACCGAATCCAACCTTGAGTCCCATTGGTGGTCTGGTGCACTCCCATTTTGTGAAGTAAGTTTGCAGCTTTTTTCTTACTTGCTGGTGTTTTGGGGGTTTGTTAATGTTTTTGGTATTTGCAGCATATTTCCTTTTGCTTCTGTCTATTTTGTGTGATTGCAGCATTTTTCTTTTGCTGCAGTTTTTATTTGCATTCATTTTTTTGTGTTTGTATTTTTTTTGGAGTGTGCATCATTCATGTGAATGTGCTGCATTTATTCGTTTGCAGCACACACCACCATTTGCTGTGGATTTGTACCTGTCAGCCACTGTAGACTAGTTTACTTCTGGGCTCTTTCAGTGGGCACTGTACAGAAATGTTGCTTATAGAAGGTCCTGGAAAAACAGATAAAGAAATTCCAGTGTCTATAATTAACTCGAGGACCTGGAAGTTTTCTTGTAATGCTTCAGTGTTCATTTTGCATGTGGTTTTGTTAAATACTCCAGCCATCAGCTTAACATCATTAACACACAGTTGCTATCTCAGGAACAACCTGAGATAGCAACAAGTATTTGCATACTTTGTTGAAATGTATTTTTTCTTGCAGTTATCACAATTTACTTTAGCAGCAGGAGAGTTTTTATCATTATCCAGGTGTTTATCTGATCCACATCCAGGGGCGGATTAGCATAAGGGACTACCAGGGATTTCCCCGGTGGGCCGGTTGTTCACCCGGTGGAGGTCATGTCGCGCTCGGCTATGTGGTCACGCAGCACGCTCTTGTTTTACCTTAAACACTTTCTCTACTTCTCCTCTGCTCCGGTCAGGCAGATCCGCTCAGCAAGCGGCCGTGGAGTGAACCTGTAAACACATGAATGTGTGTTACATGGCCGACCAGCTGACAGTGAGCTGCTGGGATCAGAAAAACTGGTCCTAGAAAGTCTGGCCTATGAAAACAAACAGCCTCTCTGATGCTTAATATTAACTCAGCAGGCACGATTTGGAAAAGCCTTTCTTTATTTGTTCCACACAAGTCAAATCTCCCTGTTTGTGTCTCACATCCAGCAGAGAGATGCACAGTTCTGTGGCTCTAGTTTGTCATGTCATTCCTCTGTAGAACATTACCTGCCAATCACTGAGGCTATAAACAACATTAAATCAGCCGCGAAGATGGAGTAGCAAAAGCAAACTATGAAACGTAAAGGTGGCGCTGAAAAGTTGAGAGATAAAGAAAGCCCTTCAGGAATGTGCAGCAACAAATATAAAAATATCTAATTTGTATATTGGTCCTTCCTCTGGTTCTGGCTCTGGTATCTCCACCAGACATGATGAGAGGTCAGATGTCACTGCTGACAGCAGCACAAGCAAGGTTAGCACAAACAAACAAACAGTATATCAAGAGGAGGCTTAGAAATATTCAGGTTAGCTAAACCTACTACTAAAATGATGAGTTACAACTGTGTACTGATCAGTATTTAAAATATATCAGCTCATGACAAGAAAAATAAAGGAACTTGTTTGTATTATTTTGTTGTTCAGACAGTAATCTACAGTGGCCCTGAAGTGCAAACCACAACAACATTAACGAAGCACACAAACAAAAAATGAAACACATGAACAAAAAACAGAAACGCAATTACATTAACAAATTGGAAGAGGTAGGTCCCAGTGGGAAACCTGAGAAATCGCTGATTGGACGACACCACTTTTGAACCGGAAGTTCAGGCTTTTGCTCTTTCAACGTTTTGTAGGCGGGGAGACAATCACAGCACCATGTATCGCCCAAACTGTGCAAAAGAGCTGGTTGAGCAGTCATCGAACTTTTGGAGTAGTTGTGGCAAGAGGCTTCAAGAAAGGATCATCGATAACATTCATATCGTAGAATGTTCTGCAGTTAGATTTATATAATGTTCTGTGGTTTGATTCACAACAGGAGGTAGGAGAGGCTGGGAAAGAAAAGGGAGGGAAAATAACCTTTGTTTTTTGTGTGTGTGTGTGTGTGTCTGTAAGGCGTAGCTGTGGCCGACAACAGCGAGTTAATAAAAACCGTTCAGCTTCCACGAGAGGCGCCCTTTGTGTGAGCTAACGCATAACCAGGAAAGTGTTACAATATTTTCAACAAGCGCGCTAAAACCAGAAAAACTTCCTGTTCAAAAGTGGTGTCGTCCAATCAGCGATTTCTCAGGTCTCCCACTAGGACCTACCTTTTCCGGTTTGTTAATGTAATTGTGTTTCTGTTTTTTGTTTGTGTACGTTCCCATAAATGTGAGTATACCCACTCTTCTTTGTTGTCATCTTTTAGAGATTTGAATGAAGACACTCTGACTACTCCTTATGTGAAGAAACTGACGTCCTCAAAGGAGGTTCTGAGCGACGACTCAGAAGCTGCTGTTGTTGAAGAGATTCCAGAGGCTCCTGTAAAACCAAGGGTCAACCCCAACCCAAAACCTGCACAAGAAGGTAAGTATCTTCACAACCAGACTTTGTTTCGATAAAGAAGCTCAATATAAATGTGGCAATCTGCCATTGTTACCTGTTTCTGCTCCCTCGGATCATCTCATGGGCCGGCCTCCTAATTACTCACAGCTGCAGCAGGTTCTCATCATCCAGTCCCAGGGTTTTTAAGGCAGTCACCAAGAGCAGTTCTTCGCTGAAGCATTGAGTGCCTTGAGTAAACGGTCTCAGCCAGAAAACCAAGTTAAGAGATTCTGAAAGTTACTTACCTGTGCCTGTCTTCTGTTTACTTACCAGTAATCCTGTCTCTGCTCACCACCTTGCCACCCGAGAACTACTTACCTGGAAGCCTTGCCACTATTTACCTGATCCGGCTAACCTGCTTAAGATCTGAAGATTCTGTGCTTCTTCTCTGAGGCCTACCTGCTGGCTCAACACCGAGGCCTGCCTGTCATCCACAAACCACCACCAGATTTGTTTAAATATCCACCGACGGGAACTGGAAACCACAACCGCTCTCCACCTGCAAACTACTTACCTGCACCTTGTAAATACTCACCTGGGATTCCTGGAACCGCACCTCCGAACTTGCACCCTACCACCTGTCGTAAGCCTCCACGCTACACGTATAGTTAGCTCCGTCTCTAAACCTCAAGCAGCTCGAAGGACTAATCATTCTGCCCTCCTTTTCAGATCCTGTTCCCCTTACCTTCCTGGCACAAAATAAATCTTATTATTCTTTCAACTTGTCTCCTGTGTTCTGTCTGCCTCCTGGGTACTCACGTTTGGCAAGACCTGAAATCGTGTCAATAAACTTGAAGGCTGGTAGATTTTTAATGAACGAAACAAAACTTCAGCCAACCAATACGCCAAAGAGTAACCCTAGCGGTGGACAGACCGTAGACACTTTAATCGGTCATGACCAACGACTAGATCATCACGAAACCCTCCTACAACAGTTATTTCAAATATCTCAAGACACCACCGTATTATTAAATCAGGTCACTCACCGCGTTGGATCAATTGACTCCTGGCTAGGGAGTCCATACTAACGTCCATACTAACCCCACTTCCAGGTCGCGCTCTGATCACGTCATCCCTGTACGTGAACCCGATCTATGTCCGTCCGAGCTATTCGAAGGTAACATCAATCATTGCAAGGGTTTCCTCCTCCAGTGCAGGCTTGCGGTCGCTCGTTCACCCTCCTTGTTTCCATCCGATTCTGCTCGTATTATTTACATCGTCTCAGCACTAAAGGATAAGGCTTTACGATGGGCCCAGGCCTTTTTGTCTGCTCTTTTTCTAGATATGCTAACCTCGCTACGTTTCATCCAGGAATTTGAGTGTGTGTTCGACCACCCGTTACAACAAGAAGAAGCTGCAAAACGCCTGCTGTCTCTCCGCCAAGGAGATGGGCTGGTCGCCGCTTTCTCCGTGGATTTCCGCATAGCTGCAGGGGAGGCAGGTTGGGATGAGGCTGCACTGAGAGGTATTTTCATACATTGTTTGTCTGAACAAATTAAGGATCAGTTAGCCTTGCAGGAGGAGCCTGATAGTTTGGACGAATTAATTACGTTAGCCATAAGAATCGACCAAAGAATCAGAGAGCGTCGCAAACAGAAGGAGACGGTACCTCCTAATCCCCAGGGTTCAGGTTACCGTTCTTCGGATAGCAATTCTGCGTCGCTAGTCTCAACTGTCTCTGAGCCTGAACCAGGTCGAGCAAACATGTCTGACTCCGGAGGAAAGGCAGAGACGATTTGCCTCCGGAGCCTGTATCTATTGCGGCAAACAGAGTCATGTGGTAGCCACCTGCCCGGTCCGGGGAAACTGACTGGCCCGTCAATAAAGCAGGAAATATTGACGGGTAATCAAGTTTTCTCCTGAGTCATTGTTATCATTGCCTGTGCTAATCATATTTAAACAGATTAAGCTACCCATTTCAGCGCTGATCCACTCCGGTTCCGAATTGAATCTTATCTCTCTCAGTTTAATTGAACAACTTGGCATTCCCACGATTAATTTAGAGAATCCTCGTGCTGCTGTAGGAGTCACTGGAGAACCTTTAACACAAATAAAATACAAGATAGACAAGCTTCACGTCATTGTTTCCAGTAATCACTGTGAGACAAGTGATTTCTTTGTTTTTGAATCCTCTGTCCCCCCAGCTAATTTTCGGTTTTCTGTGGCTTAACCAACATAACCCCAACCTGAATTGGAGAGAGAGGTGGATTGAGTTATGGAGCAAGTTTTGTCTACAACACTGTTTGAAGTCTGCAGTTCTGCTGAACTCGTCGAGGAGGTAGATTTATCTAAGGTTCCTTGTTGCTACCATGATCTAGCACCCGTGTTCAGCAAACAGAAAGCGCTGTCCTTACCTCCGCACCGTCCTTACGACTTCTCATTCGACCTGCTAACAGGTGCCCCTCTTCCCTCCAGTCGACTGTTTAACATCTCAGGTCCTGAATGTGAGGCTATGAAGACTTATATTGAGGAGTCTTTAGCTTCTGGCATCATTCGTCCCTCCACTTCTCCGTTAGGTGCCGGGTTCTTTTTTGTGAGTAAGAAAGATAAGACACTTAGACCATGCATCGATTATAGGGCACTAAATCAGATCACTGTGAAGAACAAGTATCCGCTACCTCTGATTGACTCTGTTCACGCTCAATTACATTCGGCCACCATCTTCTCCAAACTAGTCCTACGAAACGCCTATCACCTAGTTAGAATAAGAGATGGTGATGAATGGAAGACCGCGTTTAAAACACCTCTAGGCCATTTTGAGTATTTGGTCATGCCTTTTGACTTTACCAACGCGCCGGCAGTTTTTCAGGCACTTATTAACGACATCATTCATGACTTCCTAAATAACTTCGTTTTCGTCTATCTGGATGACATTCTGATCTACTCCAGTGATCCACAACAGCACGAGTCCCATGTTTGCGCCGTACTTCAACGTCTTTGGGAAAATAAGCTATTTGTGAAGGCTGAGAAGTGCGAATTTCATGTTGCTTCAGTTCCGTCCCTCGGGTACATTTTTGAGAGGGGGTGTTACCGCTCCGACCCAGAAAAGGTTCGAGCGGTAAGGGAATTGCCCGTCCCCACTAACCATAAGGACCTCCAGAGGTTCTTAGGTTTTGCATATTTTTATTGGCGATTTATCAGAAACTAGAGTCAGGTCGCTGCTCCCCTCACTAGGCTCACCTCCACTCTTCTGTCTCATTCCTGGTCACCCGAGGCAGACAAGGCATTCAGAGACCTTAAAGACCTCTTTACCTCCGTACCTGTTCTTACAGATCCAAATCCGGACGGGCAGTTTGTGGTAGAGGTGGATGCCTCGGGTACGGGGGTCGGTGCGATTCTCTCTAAATGCTCGGAGTCTGATTACAAGATGCATCCATATGCCTTCTTTTCCCGTCGTCTTTCACCCGCCGAAAGGAACTATGATGTTGGTGATCGCGAATTGCTCGCTATTAAACTAGCTATGGAGGAATGGAGACACTGGCTGGAGGGCTCGGAACAACCATTTTTGATACGGGCCGATCACAAGAACCTGTCTTAACTGCAGAATGCTAAATGTCTCAACCCCCGACAAGCCTGTTGGTCCCTGTTTTTTGCCCGGTTTAACTTCTCGATCACTTGCAGACCTGGTTCCCGAAACATTAAACCCGATGCTCTCTCCAGGCAGTTTACCACCTCAGAGGACTCCAAGTCTGAGGAGAGCATCATTCCAGCCACCTGCTTCATGGGGAAACCTCACTTAGAGCATTGAGAACACCATTTCATTGGCCCAACAGTCAGATCCCGATCCAGGCACCGGATCCACTGGCACCCGCTACATACCTCAACCAATCGTGAGTAAGATTCTCAATTGGGTTCACACCCACTGCTTTTCTTGTCACCCAGGAGTCTCCAGGATGCTCACTTTTACAAAAAGGCATTTATGGTGGCTAACTATGAACTCGGATATAAAGGAATTTGTACTATCCTGTCCTGTCTGTGCCCAGAATAAGAGCAGTCATCAAGCTCCAGCAGATCATCTCCAGCCTCTGCCTACTCCTGCACGACCTTGGTCTCACATCGCTCTCGATTTTGTTACGGGCCTACCTCCATCTGAAGGCAACACAGTAATTCTTACCATCATCGATAGATTCTCCAAAGCAGCCCGTTTCATCCCATTAGTGAAACTACCCACAGTCTTCGAGACCACTCAGCTCCTGGTGACTCACATTTACCATGGGATACCTATGGACATCATCTCCGATCGTGGGCCTCAGTTCTCCTCGCAGGTGTGGAAGGCGTTCTGCAATGCACTGGGTGCCAAAGTCAGTCTCACTTCTGGTTATCACCCGCAGTCAAACGGACAGTCGGAAAGATGTAACCAGGAGCTGGAAGCCACCTTTCGGTATGTAATAAACAACAATCCTGCTACCTGGTGTAAGCATCTGATTTGGGTGGAGTACACTCACAATTCTCACACTTCCGCAGCCACAGGATACTCACCTTTTGAGATCTATCTGAGGTACCACCCACCTTTGTTTCCTATGCAAGAGACTGACTGCCTGGTCCCATCTGTCCGGACTCACCTGCAGCGTTGTAGTCTAGTCTGGCGATTGACCGAAAGGGCTCTGCTTCGAACGGCACAGCAGAACCGGAGATTTGCCAACCGCCATCGTTCTGTCGCCCCCACTTACCAGGTGGGACAAAGGGTTTCGTTGTCCATCAATTTACGAGACACCCCAAGAAGTTGGCACCATGGTTCATCGGCCCTTACCTGGTAGAGAAGATCATCAATCCTTCAGAAGTCAAGCTTCAACTACCGGCCTCCTTGAGGATTCACCCCACCTTCCACGTCTCCCAGATAAAGCCAGTTCGGGAGAGTCATCTGTGCCCTCCTGCCAACTTACCCCCACCCGCCCGGCTAGTGGATGGTGAACCTGTGTACACTGTCAGACGTATTCTGGATGTTCGTCGCAATGGCCGTGGCTTCCAGTACCTCGTAGACTGGGAAGGCTATGGTCCAGAAGAGAGGTCCTGGATCCCTAGGTCTTTCTTTCTGAACCACACACTCATTTCCTCTTTTTACAGGGAACACCCGGAGAAGAGGCCTCGGTCGTCTGGAGACGACACTTGGAGGGGGTACTGTGGCAATCTGCCATTGTTACCTGTTTCTGCTCCCTCTGATCGTCTCATGGGCCGGCCTTCTAATTACTCACAGCTGCAGCAGGTTCTCATCATCCAGTCCCAGAGTTTTTAAGGCAGTCACCAAGAGCAGTTCTTCGCTGAAGCATTGAGTGCCTTGAGTAAACGGTCTCAGCCAGAAAACCAAGTTAAGAGATTCTGAAAGTTACTTACCTGTGCCTGTCTTCTGTTTACTTACCAGTAATCCTGTCTCTGCTCACCACCTTGCCACCCGAGAACTACTTACCTGGAAGCCTTGCCACTATTTACCTGATCCGGCTAACCTGCTTAAGATCTGAAGATTCTGTGCTTCTTCTCTGAGGCCTACCTGCTGGCTCAACACCGAGGCCTGCCTGTCATCCACAAACCACCACCAGATTTGTTTAAATATCCACCGACGGGAACTGGAAACCACAACCGCTCTCCACCTGCAAACTACTTACCTGCACCTTGTAAATACTCACCTGGGATTCCTGGAACCGCACCTCCGAACTTGCACCCTACCACCTGTCGTAAGCCTCCACGCTACACGTATAGTTAGCTCCGTCTCTAAACCTCAAGCAGCTCGAAGGACTAATCATTCTGCCCTCCTTTTCAGATCCTGTTCCCCTTACCTTCCTGGCACAAAATAAATCTTATTATTCTTTCAACTTGTCTCCTTTGTTCTGTCTGCCTCCTGGGTACTCACGTTTGGCAAGACCTGAAATCGTGTCAATAAACTGGAAGGCTGGTAGATTTTTAATGAACGAAACAAAACTTTCAAATCTGATCCAAATGCAACAATAAAAATGTTTAAGCTAAATAAATATAAAACAAATAAAGACAAAAAATACATCTTTAAGATTTTACAATATGAAGCAAAACAAAATTACTGGACTTCTGAGTTTGTTTTACAAGTTTTGTCCTGTTTCTCTTTTTTCTGTCCTTAAAGACTACAAAGAATTAATCTTGGTTTTAAGGATACTTGTATTCTAAATTGTATGCTGCTAACTCTTTATTCATTTCCTTTAAGCTTACTGACTGAGAACTTTGTGGTTTCTATGTTCATCTTCTCTGCTCTTTTTGTTCTCTTCCCTCTCTTCAGTCCTGCTGATAAAATCAATTCAGTTTTAAAGGAACCAAAATCTTGTATCTACAATCAGTTCTAAAGTTGTGTTAAATATAGTACCATTTTTATGTTTATTCTTTGAGCTCTTTTTGCTCTAAGATTTGACATGGAGCTCCAAAAATGTAAAACCCCAAATCAGAGAAAGTTAGGAGGTTGTGGAAAATGTTTTCACAGTATACTCTGAATGCCTTTGTGTGTTTGACGTAGACCTATGAGCCATTTATTTAATTTATTTTGTGATCATAACTGAATAAAACAAATATCTAAACAAGAAGCGCTCAGAGAGCACAAACCACAGCGAAGGCCACAGCCTGGATCACCTTCAAAATGTAATCCATTGTTTTTTAGTGAAACATGTTCATTAGTTTTTACCTGATCTTTGCAAACAAACAGACAAACAAACCAAAGGACACAACTGGAAACAGAACTTTCTTGGCAGAGGAAACAAAAGGGTCACATGTAGGAGCAGAGAGAAATTTGTAACAAATGGGTCACCTGTGACCATGACCTTTGACCCCATGAACTCTGAATTTAACAGTGATCACCCTTGACTCATGACCCAGCTGTGGAGGTAAACATTTCTGTCATACAGCTGCAGAGTTAGAGCACGGGCTGATCTGTGACCTGACCTTTGACCTGATCACCACCTAAATTTAATCACTTGTTCCTTGTACCATGTTTGATGTTTCCTGGAAATTTCAAGGAATATCTGTTCTTAACTTTTTGAGTAATCTTGTACACAGACATACGGATGGACAGACAGTCCTTGGTGGAGGTAAAAATTGAAAAATCTAAAAGCTCACTAGAATAAAAATGTCTACAGCTGCTTTTTATAAGATTCAACATCGTCAGTGCATCACAGTTTATGCTTTTATTTCAGAGGAAATAAAAGCATGGATTACTGTCTTCAGTTCAGATTTTGACACCAGACTTTTCAGAAAGAAAAGTTGTTTCTCATCACACTCTGATGATACATTCTTTGATGATCTTCCTTTTAGATTCAATTGGTCCTGATAACTGTTGCTTTGAATTCTATGACAAGATCATCAGGAGAAGTTTAATCAGTTCATATGTCAGGACTGATTACCGCTGCGCCAAGGCTGGAGTCATGTAAGTACTGCAAACTGGATTCATGTTGAGATACAATTATTTGTTCAGCCATTTTCCTGTCTCTGCTTTACTTCTTTTAGCAATATTTGTTTTTCTTTAGGAGGGAAAAAACTAACTTTTATTTCTGTCTTCTTACAGTTTCACCTTAACCAAAGGTCGTCGCATCTGTGTTGATCCAAGCCGCCCCTGGGTTAAAAAAATCATTTCTAAACAGGACACTGGCCCATTTTAAAGAAGCCGTCTGTCGTCCTGCTTCATCACATCACAGACAGAACAACATGCAGCGACTTGGTCAGGGTTTTGGTATCAGTGCTTTCTAAGCAGAGTCTTCAAATATTTTTTATAATGTCTTCTGTAAGTTTTGTATCATCCAACAGTATTAAGCCTTAGTCTGTAATTCAAAATTCTTAATTTTATAATTCTTGTATCATAAATGTGTTACAATTTGTTTCTTATTAATCCTGGCTGAGACTGAAGTCAGTCTGAGTCTTTGCTTTGTTCTAAAATAAACAAACAAATAATAATAATTATTACACATGACTGTTTTTTTATTGTTGATATTTAACAAAAAAAACATAAAAAAGACAAATCCCACAGGATAACTGAACTTTCTCTTTCTCTCTACAAATAATCTCCTTCAGATTATTAGACAAAGACATTTGTTCTAATATAACTTAACAGATGAATATTTACAGTAGATCTGATTTAAAACTTACATTATAGCTTCTTAAGAGTGGGAGTGTGGTACAGAGATGAAGAAGAGAGTGAATGTAAAAAATAAAAATAAAAAGGAAAAAGTGTGTGTGTGTGGGGGGGGGGGATTGGAAGGGCAGTCCTCATCTCCTGTTGAAATCACAATCTCTGCAAGAAAGATTGCAATGAGCTCCAGATTCTCCAGAATTTATCTGACTTCTGATGGAGATCATGAGTCAGTTTTTCAACTGAGATAATAGCAGAGATTTGTGATATCCACATATCAACTGTAGGAGCCTGTGGTGCTGACCATCTCAGTAGTGTACATTTCTTGGCCAGAAATAAGGGGATTACAAGCAAATGTTTAGTATCCGCATTAAGTAGAGTGTCTGGAGCATGAATAAAAAACAGAAAGAGGGGGTTAGTGAGAACTGTTTACCAATGATCTCTTGTATCATCAGATGAACCGCTTTCCAGAAAAATTGAATACAATTGCAAGACCAAAATAAATTAAAAAATGTGCCCCTATGTATTTTGCATTTCTGACAAAGATCTGAAGCCTCAGGGAACATCCTCCGAAGGCAAACAGGTGTATAATAGGTTCAGTAGAAAAATTTAAAATTCTGCCCATGTATAGAAACCGAGGTGCAGTTGGGGGAAATCCCATTACAGATCTCCTCCCAATCTGCAGGACTGAATGTCAGCCCCAGGTCATGCTCCCACACTAGCCTCATAGCATCATAACCTGAGGAGTCAGAGCCAGACAATAAACTATACATCTTAGAGATTAGCCCTTTAGGAGATTTGGTCATGACAATTACATTCTCTAACTCTGACAATTTTGTGCGTAATTTTCCTGTCTTCCAGAGAGAGCTCACAAAATGATGGATCCGTAAGTATTTATAGAAATCTCTGTTAGACACAACCTTTTCCAACAGATACTTGGGAACTATGAGACGTGTTCCTCTGATTATCTATAGTAACTCTGTACCAAATTCATGATGCACCAGGAAGTAAGTCTTGATTTCCTCTGGAAAGTGCTTCATCACTTTAGGCCATCCTGAGCAGAAGATTTGTCGCAGTTTTGTAAGTTCAGGACAGTAAAATCAGCAAGTGAGAGTGCATTCAGGTGAGAAGAGATTTCTGCTATATGTGATCAAAAAAATAGAAAATGATAATTGTAGCCATGTCACTCAGATCAACAAGGTCTGCATCCAGTTTTGAGGAAACAGCATTCAGATAAAAAATGGATTAAATGAACAAGATCTTAGTGAACTAAAACAGAACATGACATTGTTGAGTTGCCACTATACAAACAAGGCCCATGAAAGGAGAGGATGTGGGAACTACAGAACTTTCTAACCACATAGTCTAGACTCATAACAAGAACAACTTTTAACTCCTAATCCAAATGGTGATTAGTTGCAGGCAACAAGGCAGTCATTACTTCTTTAAAGCTTTCTTATTTTCTGTTCAGTGGTTCAGTGCATCATCAGATATTTTGCTAACAGTAGAGAAAAACAAACACACACAGGCAAAAACATTATCACCTCACCTTTCCATGATTTTACAAGAGCTGTTAGCACTTAGAGTATGTGTTGGGGATGACTCTCAATCACTACCACATCAGGTTTTATGTCAAAATCTGTAAAATTCACAGAGTTGCAGCTTTTTTTTTATTTTATAGGCCAAGGTTTATTAGCTGTGGCAGCCATCTTCAATTGGGTTGTCTCCAAATGGTAATCAGTTGTAGATGGCAATAGAATAGGTATTTTCTGAAACTATCAATAAACTCAGTTCAGTAAATCATTAAATATTTAGCTAACATTACAGATAAACACACACAGGCAAAACCATTATTGCACAGCCTTCAGCGGTGCCTGCTGGGCTGTGGAACAATGGAGTGCTGACGTCATCTAATTTTTGAGTTCTGGATGTTCTTCCATTATGGAGGTATTCACAGTGATAAACAAAACAGTGTTCAGTTGTTTCTGCTGCTCCTTCATCTTGGACACCACTAATGTACGGAACTCAACCTGAGGAGAGGGACAGCCAGGAGGAGGCGACTTTTGGGTTAGGAGGGTTTACTGGGAAGATCCTGCGGCTGGATGGATGTAGTGATTCTGTGGAACAACTGTGGACTTGCACTGTTACAGATGGATGATCAGGGCTTTGTTGAAGCTTTGACACTTGATTCAAAGAGTGGTTCATTACTCGAAGCTTCAGCGACACGGTGCTCGACTGGGACATCTTGTGGTCAATAAAATGTAGAGCAATTGATACGTGGTTATCCTTCATCGACTCCCACTAAATTACATGTTATAGCTTTCCTAATTGACATGTTTGGTTGCAACTTTATATACACTTCACTTATATTTGGTGCTATGAAACATTTAAATGGTGCTGATAGTCATACAAGATTACTCATCTCAGCTCCTCCTTTCCAGTGGATACCTCTTCTGGACCCATAATCTCCAGTAGCTTGAACTACTTTGTAAATAATCCCTTAAACCTTGTCTTGTGTCATCTACTGGGTTTAGGGAAATTTATGTATATCAAATTCTATCTATCTATCTATCTATCTATCTATCTATCTATCTATCTATCTATCTATCTATCTATCTATCTATCTATCTATCTATCTATCTATCTATCTATCTATCTA
>NC_051436.1:19791180-19827156 GCF_001649575.2 Kryptolebias marmoratus
ACAACAGATCCCAGGAACAACATCAGACATCTCAGTCCAGAAATGTGCAGTTCTAGGCACAGCCAAGATACTGCGCAGAACCCTCAAGCTCCCAGGCCTCTGGTAGAGGACCCGAGCTCAGAGGATGAAACAAAGACCACCCGCGGAGGGTGAGCAGGGAATTTATTTTATATATATATATATATATATATATATATATCCTCAGCACTCAGATGAGTGCTGAGGAAATAAATATATGAATAAAATAAAATAATATTAATAATTTGGCACTTGTGGGAAAGGAGCAAAAGGGGCAGGTGCTGTAGTCCCCCCACCCCCCACCTCCCCTCACGTGAGTGTTCAATTCAGTTCCTAATATAATACAATACATTCACATGCAGTACATTATAAAATGCCAATTGGTAAAAGATATCAATATAAGAAAGCCATATGATTGGGTCAAATCTTCACTTCCACCTAATCCCCCATCCTGAGCGACACATTGGTGAAAGTGGTAAGAAACGACTCCCTTTTAACAAGAAGAAACCTCCAGCAGAATCAGAACCAGGCTCAGGGTAGGCAGACATCTGCCTCAACCAGCTGGGGATTGACAGGATAGGAAAGACACAGACAAACACTGAAGGCTTGGTCCACAAGTAACTTCTATGGAAGAAAAGACAAAGACAAACAAATGGTAATGATATAAATAATTACAAATGCAAACATGGAGAGTAGAGCAAATAAAGACAGCAGCTGAGTGATGAAATGTGGTCAGTTTGTCCTCCAGCAGTCTGAGCCTCTAGCAGCAGAACTAAAGGATAGCTGAGGAAACCCAAGCCAGCTCTAACTATAGGATTTATCAATAAGGAAAGTCTTAAGTCTAGTCTTAAAAGTGGACAGGGTGTCAGCCTCATCTCAAGCTTGTAATCTAAGTAACTGATTGGATTTGCTGAGTTTTGCAGATAAATATAATTAACCATCACTCATGGAGATTTATTGAATAACTTGATACCTAATGGAAGCATATGTAAAGTAAGAGTATTGGTCCGAGCTCTGAACCCTAAAGAACTCCATGACTAACTTTGGCGTATATAGAAGATTTATTAATAACATAAACTGAAGTCTATCAGATAAATAGGATTTAAACCAGTTTAGAGCTGTTTTGCTTAAGAAGTTCTGTCTGAGTGTGTCATTTATCATTTTTATGAAGTTTTCCTAATAATAGAGTGTTTTCTGCAGTGAGTGTGAAGAACGACCTCGCACAGATTGAAAAAGTCAACTCAGTGAACAAGAGGAACCTGTCTGCATCCTCTGAAGATGAACCTGATATAATGTAAGTTGTTACCTCTGCCAAGGAGGTTCTGTTTTTGGTAGCATTTGTCTGTCTGTCTATTTACAAGATTACTCAAAAAGTTATGAATGGATTTTTATAAAATTTTCAGGAAACTACAAACATGGTACAAGAGATAAGTGATTAGATTTTAATGGTGATCTGGATCACAATCCGATTTCAGGAAGTTTTTAAAGGATTCCAAGTGGACAGTGACCCTATAGCCTTGGCAGAGGTTTGTGCACTCTGAGTGGTTTTACACTTTTAAATAATTTTTTATCTGTGTAAATAAACAGAAATTCATAAAGCTTGTCTGTAATTGTTTTAATAAAAAATTTTCTTAGTTCAGTTAGTCTAAACAAGGGCTTCCTCCTGAGTGTCCTCATGTGACGTTGCATCATAAGATTTCATTCTCTTTAATTTGAACCTGCTGTCCTTATTGAAGGCATTTGCTTGTAATTTTTAAATTTTATTTATTTATTTTTTAACTTTTTAAAATTGGTTTTATATTCTAATTTGTTAATTGCCAATTGTTCAGAAACAATGTGTGTGTTTTTAAATATGTATGAGGTCCTACTAATCCAAATAACAAGAGGAAATAAAAATGCACACCAAACAAAAACTTGGGTCTCAGGAGGTTAAGTTCTTTTTGCTGTTTTCTTCTGCACTCTCAATTTCCAACTTTAGATATTTTAAACATTTTCTAATTGTGTTGTAAATAAATGATGAATAAATGATTATTTATTCATCATTTATTTTAGTGTATAACATTATTTAACACCTTTGAACTCTACATCAGCGCACTTCCTTTATTGGGGCTTGCCTTTAGAAAAACATTGTTTTTGTCTTCTTATGCCCCTCCCTCTCGCAGAATTACTGCTGGAGATAGGAACCGCCTCCCCGCAACCCGGAAAGGAGAGGCAGGTAAAGATAATGGATGGATGTCTTCTTATGTACATTTTAGCTACAGTTTTACTAATCTGAGAAATATTAAAATATCACCAAGCTCCTGACTCCTTTTGCCCATTTCAGCTTGACTATATGTTTTATCTTAGAGTAGTGCTTCTCAAACTTTTTATAGTGAGTACCACAACAAAAAAGTACTATAAGCTTTCCATGCACCACCTGTTGCAACAAGTGTTAAATAACACTGGTAGAAGCTTACAAACCTGTATTCATCCATTCATTTTCTTTACCCACTTCTCCTCAGGTCACAGGGAGCTGGTGCCTATCTCCTGCAGTCACTGTGAGAGAGGCGGGGGACGCCCTGGACAGGTCTCCAGTCAATCACAGGGACACATAGAGACAAACAACCATTCACACCTAGGAGCAATTTAGTTACTGCATCAATTAACCTAATGTGCATGTTTTTGGTCTGTGAGAGGAAACTGTAGTACCTGGAGAAATCCCACACATGCACAGAGAGAACATGTAAATGCGCCATGCTACTCACCTATATTCATATCAAACATAAACAAGCAAACTGGTCAAATCCCTTACCCTAAAACCTGGTTTAAGAGTGAGGTTAAAGATCATAAGGTTCCCCATATTTATTGCTGAGAACTGTCAGGATTTGGGTTTATTGTTTTCATGTTTTGTCTTTGTATAGTTCTGCTTCTTGTGTTCCTGTTATCCTTCACTTCTCCTCAGTCAGTCACTTGTTTACTTGCCATGCACATCTCCATCAGCTCCTAGTTAGCAATCACTCACCTGTGCCCACTTCCCATAATTATCCTCTGCCTTTAAAACCTGGTCATCTCCTCCATTTACCCACAGGTTTGTTTGTCGTTTTTCCCTCGCTGTCTGGTTCCACTCCTGTCCCCCGCTCATGTTGGCTGCATCTTTGCATTTAGGTTGTTTTGTATTTAGTTTTGTTTTTGCTGCCTCATCAGCCTTTTGCGTTTGTTCTTTTATTTGAGAATAAACTTCATTTCCTTTAAGCTCTCGTCATGAGTCTGCACACTGGGTTCGCCGGAATCTCCCCCTTATCCGACAAGAACATTGCTACATACACATCAGGCTTGGCTGTTCCTTTGCACCAAAACAACTGGAAACAAATTTAAGACAACTTAAATCAAGTTTCCCCATAGTTTTGCACCTTTTGTTTCTACCATGCCAAATTGAAACTTTACTGGTGCAGACTATGTATTGGTTAATCATAGTCAAGTCCAGTTTCCACAGGGTTCTTGTATTATTCTCCATTGCTCTTTTGTTTTGAGTTGTTTTTGTTTACGACTAAGATTGTGATGTAATTCAATCTCTTGTCTTTTACGGCACCTTTTGCTTTTTAGTTTTACAGCACATTTCAGCTTATAATGCTTAATTACTTTATTGTTTGCCCTGTAAATAGTTGGTAATTAAATATCTTTTGTGTACCACTGAGTGCCGCCAGTGGTACTTGTACCATGGTTTGAGAACCATGGCCTTAGATCATATTTTTCGATTCTGATCCTTGTGCTGAATGCTTGGTAATTGTGTGGCAACACTGACACAGGTGGAACAATACAGACATTACATTTTATATGTCATATGTCAGTGTACATAAATACTTTTGTCGTCATGTGTTAGAGACTTGAATGAGCACCCTACAGCAACTCCTCCGACACAAATACCTCCGTCTTCAGGGATGACTTCAGCTGAGCTGGTTTTCAGAAGTTCAGAGGCTGTTCCTGTTTCAAGGAAGTTGCATGTGAAAGAAAACCTACGCTGCCATAGATTACCAGTTCTTGACTGTAAGTGTTCAATCAGACTTTGTTTTCTCCATCAGTAAGTTAAACAAGATGAATCTCTTTTTAAAGCTATAATCAACTCTGTTGTAATGAAACCTTTAACTGACTGTTGTTTCTCTTCAAAATCTCTATTTTAGCCTTTTGCTGCCTCAGATTTTCCAGAGTACAACCAAGAATTGGAAGAATGGAAACATTATTTAGAACTTCAGATCAGTGTCATCTCAAGGCGTTTGTGTAAGTAAAAGATATTAATAGTTATTACTACAGTGAATAAAATGTGATGTTACATTCCCAATGTTGAATAATTATTAAATATTTAAATTGTTTTAATGTATTGAGCAGGATGTCTCATAGTTTCTTGTTTCAGCGGTTTCACATAAGATGTTTTCTCTTTGCAGGCTGGTTCTCAGAGGAGGCAAGAAAGTGTGCATTGAGCCAAATAAGATGAGCATTTTCCTCATCTGTAAAAAATAAAGAAATAAATGATGACAGAAACACTTTAGTGTTAGTTTTTTCAAGAATGAATGAATCTTAATGAAAATAGGGCTGGGGTAAAAATCATATTATCAAATGAATTTAGTAGTTGTTAAGTTGGTAAAAAGGACCTTAAATTGGTATTTTAATATGCATTTTTAACACATTTGATCACAAATTTAAAAAAAGCAAAATGAGCAGTTGTAAAGCAAGCCTTTATATCTCCATCACAAGACCAATGTGTCATAAAAAAAGGATTTAAACCATCCAGCTTTATTACAATGACCCATAAAACACTAAAGTGACTGAAGAAGTTCTGAAAACCCTCACTTGAAAAGTTTGTTACCAAAAATCTGTCATTAATTATTTATGAGGAAAAAGCTAACTATAAAGATGTTCTCAATTGGCAAAATTTAAAAAGCAGTTTTGTCTTTACCTTTTTTTTCCTTTCAGTTTAGAGCTGATACTATTTAGGGATAATAATAATAATTTTAATAAATTGGTGTCATGATGATAATTTATGAAAGCAGGATGTAAATTGAGCTTTGACGTCTTTCCTTTTTTTTTTGCTGAGCAGATAATGATTAGATCTGCATGTTACTTAACTAAACACAGAGAGTCAGACAGTTTGATGGTCGGATCCAAATCCACTATGGTCCTCTTCATCATCCGTCACTTTCTTTTCTTTATTTTTCTTCTCCAAGCATCTGAAGAGAGTGAGTTTAACTACTCTTTTGAGACTAAACAGGAGATAAACAGTTGGTTTTAAAAAATGCTTTAATGGCAGTTTTACATTCATGTTTTCATTATAAATAGAATGCTGTCATGTTCTTTTGTATTATAGGCATGATACGGTTTGGATGAATATATTTACTAGGAATAGCAAATTGTTTTTTACTTTTTTTGCAGAAATAGACATGAATATATAAATATCTTTTTAGAATCTCACCAATAAAAAACTAAAATTTCTAAAATCTTTTGAAGAAATTAATATTATGATAAATGTAAGGGTTTTTGTCAGTACTGTATGGTTACAAACTGATTTTAATCAGCAGCCATTAAGCAGTAGTATTGGAGGGCATATGGAACCAAAATGGGTCTTTAAAATGTTTGAAAAAGAATACGGTCTGGCAAACCAGAATAAGCCACACATTAAACTTTCTGTATTCGACCTCCTTTAGATTTCACTGCAGCACACGTTCCATGTATATTTGTTTGAACAAACTTAGAAAACCTAGCATAACAACATTCATCCTTTAGTATTATTTGATAAAAAAAAACAAACAGTCAGACTGTTTCTGTTTAGATATGAAAAATTGTGAAAAAGGTGTGTATAAATGTGTCCTGCTCGCTGAGCTATTCTTTCACAGTTTGAATCCAATGAATCCTGTTAAGTTTCAGGTCAACTTGTGCTACAGCCAAGTCATATTTCTGGTCACACTGACCCATACTTGGTATGAAAAGAACCCGTCTATAATCATCTCATCCCAGCAAAAACAGCATGCCAGTGGGAAAGAATGCCACATTAGTAAATATTCAACTTCTACACTTTTGAACGACATTGTTTGTTTAGTTTGTCACTGTTTTCTCATCTGAATGTTTGTGTTACTATGTGAACATACAGTATGTTTGAATGAGAAAACAGTGACAAACTCAACAAACTGCAATGTGTAAAAGCAAAGAGCTTTAATATTAGCTAATGTAGCGTTCTTTCACACTATTATGTCATTTTTGCAAAAGAATTGTTTTATAAATCTGAAAAGCAACAAAAATGAATTGGCCCTTGTTTGGCTAGCTATTAGTCTAGCTTAGACAAAGACTTTTGCCACTTTTTCCACACTCTGCTGTATGATGGAGGTCCTATTTCTTCCTTGAACATGTAAGTAAGTAAGCTTTATTTGTATAGCATATTTCACAGACAACAATGTCACAAGGTGCTGAACAGAGAGCAACATAACAAAAAAGACCAAAAACCAGACCTAAAAACATTAAACAACACCTAACTAAAAACCTGTTTGAATAAAAATGTCTTAAGATGTTATTATTATGTAATAATATATTATTACATAATAATAACATCTTAAGACATATTATTACATAATATTATGTAATATTATGTTATTGTTATTTAATTATGTAATATTTCTAGTATTGGAAAGTAAGTAAGTGTGCAGGCAACAGGTAGGCAGGTTTAAGTCCAAAAATGTTATTTTATAACTGAAAACAAGGCCAGAAGTGTCTGAGATCCAAGGCGTATTTTTTTTTTAAACCTGTCATTAACTAAACAAATTTAAATTCTTAAGGTTGTCATCAAAACAAGGCTACCCAGAAGGAAAAAAAATCAGTAGGATCTGTAGACAAAAAAACAAAGTCTAATATTGGTCTAATGTTTTTAGTGTGCTCCTTCATCCCTGATAATCAGTTTTTCCTCTTTAGGAAATGAGCAGAGGTCACAGACAACCCCCAGTCCTGATGGTTCTGCACAATATCAGGAGTTTTGCCTGCATGTCCCTGAAATCTCTCACTGGACCAGCTCTGAACCTGGAACTCAGCTGCCCACAAAGTCAGTCGACCCAACCGCACAGACAGCTGAACCAAGCAAACCCATGTTGCCCAAAATGGCAACTGAGATGGAGAGTGTCACGACCCCTGAACTGAAAAATACTTATCATATAAGATCAATGTTTGCCCCCCCATCTAACCCATGTGAGTTTACTTCTGATATGTTTTGTGGCACTATAGTGCAAATACACTACTACAGCTACTTATTGCACATTCGATTTAGCTCCGTCCATTATTTGTTCTACATTAATTTTAATGACAGGGAGAATATTTCATGATTAAAAAAAAGACTTTACAGTACTGGTATGTATACATGTTGTTTTCTGCGGCGTAATCAGCTGGTCGATTTAAGAAGATTAACGATTGTCGCTGCAACAAAGAAAAGATGAAACGGCCCACTGAGACATCTCGAGCCACAAGCTTGATAATCCGGTACCGCAGTGAAACATGCAGCTCAACTGAATACATGTAAGTGTGTGTGTTTGTGTGTGAGAGAAAATAGCTGAATCACATTGTATAAATGAGTCTTCAGATATGAGGAACTTAGAAAGAGACATGTATGGTTTGATTCAGAAATAGCTTTAACTGAGTTGGTTGTATAGGACACAGCAAGCAAACACAACCTTGTTCAACAACTTGATCTAACATCATGGTCTCTT
The DNA here is from genome assembly GCF_001649575.2 of Kryptolebias marmoratus. Taxonomy (NCBI): domain Eukaryota; kingdom Metazoa; phylum Chordata; class Actinopteri; order Cyprinodontiformes; family Rivulidae; genus Kryptolebias; species Kryptolebias marmoratus. The sequence goes on from NC_051436.1 coordinate 19,798,914, forward strand.
TTATACTTATCTAACCTTAATAGTCTAACTCAGTGGTCTCCAATCCTGGTCCTCGAGGGCCACTATCCTGCATGTTTTCCTTGTTTCTCTGCTCCAACACACCTGGTTTGAATCAATGGGTGATTAACAGGCTTCTGCAGAACATGAAGAGGAGATTTAACCTCTGAATCAGGTGTGTTGGAGCAGAGAAACAAGGAAAACGTGCAGGATAGTGGCCCTCGAGGACCAGGATTGGAGACCCCTGGTCTAACTGGTATGAGATTCTGATAGTATGGTAACCTTGAGCAAAAAGCACAGTCATCACATTAAAGCTTAAAATTTGAACAGAAATTTTAAACAGAATGCAATTGCTTTAATTTAAAAACAAAATTTCAACAATTACTGCTTCAATAATATGGAATTGTTATATTAATGATAATCAAATGTAATGACTTCTGTGTTTTTAAATTTCTTTACATTTAATGCACATATTTTCATTTAAATGTACCTGATGTTATCTTGATGTTAAATTAAATTTAAAATCAGTGACAGCTGAAACTGATCAGGATAAGACTTAATTAGTTATATAAGTTGTTTTTTTTTACACTTTCCTTCATTCTGTCACCCATCAGTTTATGTTGTGAGGACAACAGGTACTTAAGGGAAACCCAGATATCCCTCTCCCCAGCTCCTCCTGGAGGATCCAAGGCCAGATATATGATCCCTCTAGTGAGTTCTGGGTTTGCCCTGGGGTCTCCTCCCAGTGGGTTGTGCCTGAAAAAGATTAAGGAGGTTCCCTAGAGGGATTCTGATTTACCCCAACCACCTCAACTGACTCCTTTCAATGCTGAGGAGCAGCAGCTCTACTCTGAGCTCCCCTCGGATGACAGAGGTCCTCACTTTATCTCTGAGGCTGAGCCCGGCCACCCTACAAAGGAAGCTCATTTCAGCCGCTTTCAGCCAGGATCTTGTTTATTTGGTCATGGTTTACAACTCAGGCCCACAGGTGAGGGTCAGAACAGAGATGGGCTGGTAAATCAAGAGAACTGCCTTTCAATACAAAACTTTCTTCACCACAACAGACCAGAGCAATGCTCTTATTGCTGTGGATGAGACCCAATTTATCAATCCATCTTCTACTCGCTCCTACCATCACTCCGGAACAAAACACCCACATACTTGAACTCCTCGCTCGAGGCAAAAACTCATCCCTGACCTAAACATGCTACCATTTTCTGGATGACAACCATGGTCTCAGACTCAGAGGAGCTGACTCTCATCTCAGCCACTTCACACTCAGCTGCAAACCATCCCAGTGCAAGCTGAAGGTCGTGGTTTGACGGCACCAACAGAACCACATCATCCACAAAAAGCAGAGACAAGACGAGACCCTGAGGTTCCCAAAGCAGACACTCCTCTTCATGACTGCGCCTTGAGATATTGTCCATGAACACCACAAATGGGGTCGGAGACAACTCAAGATATTAGGCGTTTTTAACACAAACATTTTAAATAAACACCAGCTAAATTTACCATACCATACCACTTTATTTATAAAGCACGTCAAAAAAACAGCAACAAGGCCAACCAAAGTACCGTACAATAAAACAAGCACAGGACAAAGTATAACATACAGTACACAAATCTACTGAAGGAAAAATAAGAAACAATTAAAACAAATAGAAATGACATAAAAATTTAACAATAGTACTTAATTAAACACGCTAATTGTGCTAAAAATAGTTCTTTGGTGTTTTTGTAATGTTGGAAATGTAATGTTACCAGCCCCCTTTTTCCCTTAAAGGGAAAGAGTGGCCCATGTTGGGACCTGATTTGTAGGTATTCATTTGACTTTCTAAGGTTGATTAGCTGTAGCAGCCAAATTCAATCGAGTTGACCCTAAAAGTTAATTATTTGTAGATGTGCGTTCAGTGAAATCCATTTTATGAGACATATTGCTGACATGACATACAAACACACATAGGCTGTATTGCTTGCTTTTCTGTGGTGGGCAGGAAAAAACAGTGACAGTAGTTATCAGCACAAGAGCGATAACAAATCAACCATGGTCAAAAGACCGGTTTGAGGAAGAAACACTCTAAAGTTAGAGGACATGATGAACTTGTAGATTATTTTCAAGACATATCATCAGAATTTATTTTCCATAACAGAAGTTCAGAGAGACATAACATGATAGGAGTCTTGTCAGGATCTCAACCCAACGTTTTATATCACAAAAAGCTGAAGAAACACTCAGGTTCAACATATAATACTCACTCACAGGACTTGTGTTATCGACACTGATACCATAACCTTGACATGCAGTCAAGTAGTAATGGTTTTTTAGCTGAGCTGACTCTAAGTGTAGACAGATAAATGAACTGTAATGACTAATTCTTGTTTTCCAGAGAGACTTTGGAAGATGGACAGGAAGTTTGTACAAATCCGTTCAGTCTCCTTGGTCATTTTTTCCAGTAAGCATGCACATATGTTGACTTTCATTTGCCGCAGCTCTGCATAACATTACCAGAAGATATTCTGAACTAAGTGAGGCTGTTGTGTAATCGCTAATCTGAGAGTGACTGTGGTATCTGTCCAGTTTCCTGGCAGATAAAAAACAACATGTTTTGGGTGAACATTTCTTGTGAGTTGATTCGATGATAGGCATTTATGACTCGACTGACCCACAGGTCAAAGTTGGAATCTGCAACCAGCCCAGTCATCACTAAACCACAAGATGTCTCAGTATCTGCACCATCAGACCCACCCCTAAAGACAGTTTTAACCCCAAATATTGCAAAACCTATTCAGGTCACTGCCATCTGTGAGTTTTACCATTAAGTAACAGTCAAACACAATAACAATTCGGTTCTGTATTTTATATAGTAAATGGGTATTTTGTGTTAATTTTCAGGGCAATGCAAATCTTGTAATTCATTTCGGACAAACTTGGAGGATGTTGACCCAAAGGCTGTACGGTTTCTGGATGTGAAGATTCAACCATCATCTTGTCCTGCCCATATTTAGTAAGGCTGATCCTTTGACAGGTTTTCAAACACTTACTTTTTGTACTGATGCTGCTGATAAATAATGTTCAAATCAAATACTTTCTAAAGCAAAATATTGGTTATGTTTAGCATGTAAAGAGGTAAAAACAGAAAGATAACTGGATGACTGACTGGCAGGAATTTCCAAGCTCAGATTTCTCCTTCTATAGCTGTGGGATCTGTGTAAAACAAGAAGTTACTGATCTGTTTTCACCTCCTGTTTGCTCATAGTATCAACCTAAAAGATAAAACAGTTTTCTGTTTGGACCTGTTCCATCTCAAGATACTGCTCCAGAAACTGGAAATCCCCCCACCTCAGGAGGAAAACGGTGACAGAAGTCTAAAAACCCGTTATCTAAAACTACAAGCCTATGTGTGCAGAAAAATGGTTGAAATTATTGTATTTTGTCCCTTTCAAGTTGCTGCTGGATGTCGCTGTCATAAAAAAGCCAAGAAACTTCCTGCTGACACCTCCCCTGTTGAAAGAACAACCATTTGGCTCCCCAGGAAAACCTGTAGCTTGACCGAATTTATGTGAGTGTTGTTTAAATATCTGAAATTCAATGATTATTCATAGGAGCACTCAAAAATAAGTTATGAAATACATTCAGAAATATTATGTGTACTTCTAATATGTTGGGATTTTATTACTTTTTTTTTACAGTTTATATTTAAGAAATACAAGTCATGTTTCAACATATTCAGACAACTACACGAAGTGCCACAACTATACCAGTGAGCCAGAGTCTGAGCACTATGGATGTGGGGCTTTAAGTCTCACCTACTCCTCCGCACACAATAATGGCATCTTATGACCTTACCTTTAACCATGACATACCTAATAACAGCTAAACCTGTTAGAAAAAACAATATTTGAACATAGGAACAACCTGAAACAACAAACGGCAACACCTGAAAAAGAATATCTGATATGTTTTTTTTTTTTTTTCCTTTCTGGAACCAGCCAGTAGGAAAGGGTGGTCCCATTCTGGCTCCAACTTCTGGGTTCAAATCTGAGGTCTAGATAGCTATATGTCAGTCTATGGTTTTGGAGCATTTTAGAGATTAAAAAAAATGTTTTTAAACCACTGAAACATTCCTACTATTTACCTGTGTAGTAACATTGTAGCATGTTGTACAGTCTTTGTAGTTACACACAGACTATAATAACTTCACCTGAATAATTTGCCTATGAACAGCTTTAACTTCCAACTAAGTGATTAATATACAAGTAGAAGAGAAAGGAGGAATGGTCCTAAAACAGAACCTTGAGAAACAACCATTTTTCAGTTTTAAAAGGTTGATTTCATCATGTTAACTTCGACACATCTGGTTTCAGTTTTAAATAACTGAAGAAGCAGAGAAATTCAAATGTTTAAAATTATGACTCAATTTATTTTGCTGGTGTCCAGAAATAATTTGGGGGATTTTTTTGTTTTGCTTTTGTTTGTTTTGTTTTGGAAGTTCTTCATAAAAAAACACGAGGACCTATCCACCTCGTTCAAACATTGATTCAGAGACACCACAAAAACCACAAATATAGCCTACTAAAAATATGCTCCAACAATACAAAGATCATCTAGGCATGGTACAATTCAGAACAAATACTAATTCTTGTCAAAAAATATCTGAGCAAAAATAACAAAGAGATAAACAGAAACACTGATATTTAGTGTTTTTATCATAAAAATGGGTGGCTGGGCTACACTTCAATCTTCAATTTGTGTAGAGCAGGGGTGTCAAACTCCATTCCTCGGGAGCCGCTGTCCTGCATGTTTTAGATGTGTTCTTGCTTTAAAACACCTGCTTTAAATGGATGACTTGTTTCCATGCTCCTGGAGAACTTGATGATTTGGTGAGGAGGTAATTAGACCATTTCAGTCTGGTGTGTTAGGTAGAAAAACCTAAAACTCCCTTGGTGTAGAGTGATCCTGGTTGGTGCATTCATGTAAGAGCTGCACAATTCCTCTGTTAAGTCCGGTCCCTGCAATATGTCCCAATAGAATTTCAGATGAAGCCAAAACACATTTTAAATACTGTAAACTGAACATATCTTACCTAAACAAAGCCAAAGAAAATGAGTTTTATATATTGAACTCAAGAGATTCAGATTAGGAAAACTGTATCAACCAACATTTGTAACATTCCAGATGATAAATATGATCTGGGTACTTTCTACAACTACTTAATGCAGGCCCAACGAATCTTTCCAAACCTAAAAAAGTTGAATTGCAAACTAAAGTAACTTTTGTTTTCCAGAGAGAGACTGAAGGATGGCAGGGAGGTGTGTGTGACTGGAACCAGCATCACCACATATGTTGAAACTCTGTAAGTTATGACTGTTCTCTGTTTTGTCATATAATTAAAGCCATATTTTAATTCACTTATTACCCCAAAAAGTTACATTTTGATATTATAATTAGAACTTATTAGGGCAAATTCAATACCTGTATTATTATTGTTGACAAGTTGTTGTTTTTTTTCACAGTTCTCTGCTTTGACAAGTAATTCATCAAACTAAATTCATTAATTATTTGCACTCTTTCGCATTTCACTCAAAAAAGTGTAAAGAAACATGACATAACCATGAATTAACTTTTTTAAAACAAAGAATTTGCCAACAGTCCAACTGGGAAACTTTTAAAACTTCTGTCTTCCGTTTCCTTCTGTTCTGCATGCTCATACGTGTAATAATTGCTGTTACAGTGTCATACAGTCATAAAAACAGAAAATCCACTCTATTTTAATTCTTGGGTTTTACATATCAGGACATAATAAATGATCTGGTCTTTACAAGGTTCTAAAATTTATTAAAAAAAAAAACACATCAGATACTACCATGTAATTACCTAATGAACAAAAACAGCCAAAATGAAAAGCTGTTTGTGGAAAACTAAATCTACCCCATGATTGCGTAGCTTGAAGAACATCTTTTAGTCATAAGAACTTGAAGTTAATGTTTTCAGTATGACTTCATCAGCCTTACACATGAATTTGGGGGAGTTTTGGCCCCATCACGACATTTCAGTCAGGCTGAGGTCTGGACTTTGACTGGACTATTGCGACATGTTGGTTTTTCTCCTTTTCAGCTGTTCTGTAAATTTGCTGCTGGGTTTGGGATCATTGTCATGTCCCAGTTTGAACCAAGCTTGAGCCAACAGACAGATGGGCTCAAATTTGACTGTAGAATTACTTGCTCTACCGAGGAGTTTTGACTAACTCAAGTGCCCAAATCATTACCCCCCACCGCCATGCTTGACAGTTAGAATGAAGTGGTTGTACTGATATGATGTATTTGGTTTTTACAGAACCTAACACAGTGCATTATGGGTAAACATGTCTACTTTAATCTTATCTCTCCAAAGAACATTGCTCCACACGTCTTGTAGTTCATTCAGATGCAGCTTCGCTAACCGAAGTCGGGCTGCCATGTTCCTTTGAACCCTCCTGAACCCTAAAAAGAGAGACGAGGAGAGGAAAAGAAGCCTTTGTAACGTCGGCTCAATTTGGCCCAGAGGCAGCCATTCTAACAAGCCAAACTTGTTCAGTCTTTTCTAATTGTACTGTCACGAACTTTAACCTGCTCACTGAGACATGTAGCGCTGGAACTCTCGGTTTATTTCTTTATTCTTTATTTATTTTCAGTTTGTCTAAGCTCTGCATGGTCTAACCTTGGGGTGAATTTACTGGGATGTTGACGGTGACTTGATAATATGATCCAATAAAAGACTCCATGACTTCTGTGTCTTTGTGGTAAAAACTAATAGACTGTTCCCCATTCTTACAGAGATAAAGACCATGGTAGAGAGGTTGAAGTGGGTGGAGGTGAACTGTTAAAAAAGATCAAAGAAAGCTCTGAAGGTAATAATCAACTTCTTGGCACTTCTTGACACTGTTGCTGAATGTTGCATGTACTTTATGTCTTTGCTGTGTTGCACATAAAAGCAGTTTGACACTGAGTGTTAATGCTGCATGATACATTTCACTGTACAGAATTGACAGCAAGAGGAGTCTTATTACCAAATCTGATTGAAGGTCAGTTTTAACCTTTTTTTGTGTAGCTGTTCACATGCTGTTTTCTTTACTGTGTGTTTGTGTGTGTGTGTGCGAGCTTCTCAAATAAAATGCCCTTAATGATGGGAATAATAAAAATCTGTATTTATAGATGCCATTTAAAGGCCATAATTCAATTTAAATGAAAGCATCAAACTGGATCATTTTAATACGGGCTGTAAGTTGCATGCAGGCTGAGGTCGGCTACTCACTGTTTCCTACTGTCCAGCCTCCAGTGTATGTGTCACAGACAGACAGAAAGGTTGAGGTTGACATAATTCATGCATGAAATGGTTCAAATGCAACCAACATATGAGGTTTATGGTAAATGTCCTGCATTTATTTTCTGTCTTGTAACCTTGTCTTAGAGCCACAAAGTGTTTTACAGTGTATTTACTCACTCATAAACACAAAACAGTTCTTTTTTTTATGTTAACTCTATATATTCAATGCTTTCTTCCTAGCAGATGGAGTGATCGCACAGTTAAAGGAGTTAACGGAACACAAAGCTATGTCATCAAATCCAAGTTCAGAAATCTTAATCGACTTACCAAGATTGTGCATGTTTTGTCCGTTCCTTGAAATCTGGAACAGCATTCAACCAAATGATGTTAAATCCATCAGGATGGATTTACAACCATCTAACTGTCCCACCATCATCCAGTAAGAGTTTGTCTACACTATGACACCAACTCTATCATGGCAAGAACAAACACAAAGTGTCATACATTGATTTGAGTTTTTTTTTAACCTTTTTGGATACTTTTATATAGAAACTTCTCACAAAGAATTTGTGAAAACAAAATGTGTATCGAAGAAATCAACAGCAGCCTGTTTATCTGTTTATCTTGTGACCCACAGAGTCAACCTGACTGATGGAGTCATCTTGTGTATGGACTCTTCTTGGCCCAAGTGTAAGGAGCTGCTGGAAAGATTGGAACTTGGAAAGTAAAATCGGAAGGTGTTTGAATTTGATGTCCATCTACCCACTTCAGCTTTAATGCAGCAACATATAACAAGTACTTAATAGCTCTCATTGTTAATCTTTTTCCTGCCTCCATTTAATAAAAAATAATTTGAAACCAAACAATGTTTGTTGGTGGATAAACTAAAACTATGGTTCTCAAACTGATACAATTACCACTGGTGGTACCCTGTTTCTAGTCCACAAAGAAAAGGCATCAACTACTTGCAATTTAAATAAGCTAAGTAGGTTGCAATATACTTACCTGGTACAGGGTACCTAGTACATACAGGGTACATACCCTGTAAGTACAGGGTAACAAGTCACTTTATAATACAGCCTGGTCTCTGTATGTACCTAGTATATACCCAGTAAGTACCAGGTACATACCAGGTAAGTACGTGCCAGGTATGTACCCAATAACGTTAAAAGAATTATTGTGGTGGTTTGACCATGTATGATTTTGTTTTTACTCCTGTTGAGTTCTGTTCAGGATTGCAGGGGTGCTAGCTCAGCATTCAGCGGGCTAGAGGTTGTGTACACATCGGACAAGTTACCAGTCCATCATAGGAACACACAAAGCAACCTATAAACCCAACATGCACATGTTTAGACTGTGACAAAAAAAACAAAACCAACAAAAAAAGACCAGATGTACCCAGAGAAAACCCAAACATGTATGGGTAGAACATACAGACTTCATAAGAAAAAGTCACTTCAAAGATTCAAAATGTAAACCTTCCTAGTGAGAGGCAACAGTGTTATTATGTTTTGATATGAATGTTTTCGCCACAAGTCGCTGAATCTCTACAACACTGTTCACTCATGTCCTCCAAAGAGGAACTCTTATCATTTGGTGTGATCCTCAGACCTGTCCTGTAGAACCATTAACAACTTGAAACATGTTTAATGTTAACGTTAGGAGCAAAATTAAATTATATTAAACCAGAATTTTTTTTTAAATTTAAACAGAGCTAACGGTTCTCTGTGATATGAAAGCCTTAAACACTCAAGTGATACTACACAACTTGTAAATTTGGTCTACACTTCCCCTGGTATTAAAAACTATTCTTTAAAGAATTAAAGGCCTAGCGTTCTTTGATTGAACGTTATTGCCTACCGCTTTTCAAGCCAAAGTTTGTCTTATGTCTTGAAAGGACAAAGATTGCTCAGATCTTTGGAAATAACTTTATGCATATTCTCACACAACAATGCAAGATCTCATACAATCTGTCACACAGAGTAAATGTGTTGTGATTGACTCAGCTATTACCACTAGTTACTAGTTATAGCATTTGTTTATTGGTTAAAACTGATTAGCTGTGGCAGCCATCTTAAATAGGGTTGACTCCAAGTTAATCTATTGTAGATGTGCATCCAATGATTACTTTCTCCAGGTTTCATTAAAGTTTTCCGTGTGGTTCATGAGATATTTTGGTACCAGATGGGCAAAACCATAATGGTCTGCCTTTGCCTTTTGGTGCCAGGCATGAATGAATACTTACATTTGTTTGTCAAATATTTTCTATTTATTTGTACATGTAAATATAAGCTGCTAAAATATACTTTGACAAAAACTGTATGGCAAATTCTTTTGTAAATCTATAGAAAAATAAAGGTTGGAAGCTGCGTCTTAAGTTAACATGTTAAATTGAGCCTTTTTTTTTTTGCTCATTCATTCATTAAAGTCGTCTCCAGTTTCTTCTTCCATCTGCTACATTTGAAGACAATCTTAGCCTGCTGGTGCTTCAGGTCCTCCAGGTGCTTCTCCAGGTGGTCCAAGGCATCCACGGTGTCCTCAAAGTCCCGCAGCAGGACCCTGTTCCCCAGGAGTCCCCGGCGCTCGTTCAGCTTCAGGTTTTCTCTCTGGAGGTTGTTTCGGGCCTGCTTGGTTCGGGTCAGGAGGTCCTTCTTCCTGGCCACCATGGCCTCCAGCTCTGTAAGCTGCTGCCGCTTGGCCTGGACCTCCATCTGGCTCCAGAACAGCTTCTCTTTGACATTCGACAGGATCTGTCAAAGCAGCAAAAGCAATTTCAATACCAGTCTCCACAGGTTGGTCATAAAACCCCAATTCCAAAAAACAGTTGTGTCAAATGTAAATAAAAAACTGAATGTTATGATTTACAAATCTAAAAAAAAACCCAACATATTTTATCAACCCTTTTGATGAAAGGAACATTTCAGGAAATGTTGAGGTTGTCACAAAGAAAACCCAGGATTGTTGAACAGCTAGAATCCTACATCGGACGAGAATGGGACAACAACCCCTCCAAAACCTCTAACAGCTGCTCTCCTTAGTTCTCAGGTTTTGCTAAAAGAAGAGGGACGTAGACAGTTGTAAAATTAGTTAAAATATTTCATGTATATGAGGCTTTATTTTATTTTGAAATGAGGGTTTATCGTTGCCTTCTGTTTTATTTACAATTGACCTAACATCTCAACGTTTTTGGAATTGGGATTGTATTTTGGGGTACAGATAAGGAAACAAAGTATGAGCTATGACTCCAATCTGTACCTCTGGATTCATCGCATTACCTCCAAGGAGCTGCTGATCTTCTTCTGTAGTTTAAGTGATTCCTCACTTTGCCTTTCTGCCTGTTTTTTCTGCTCCAGCCTCTCGGCCTGCAGCTGCTCGAACTGGACCTGTAGGGGGTCCCTGCTCCGCTCGTCTTTCTCACGGAGCTCTGCCTCCAGCCTGCGGACCCTGAACCTCAGCTTGAAGTGCTTGAGGCGAGCCTTGACCAGCTCGTCCTGCCGAAGCTGCTCCGCTGTCAGGACCGACTGCACTTTAGCCCGAGCTGCTTCTTTCCCCAGGCGGCGGCTGAGCGCGCTCACAGCCGCATCCTGCTTCAGGGCCACCAACGCTTGCCATTCCTCTTCCACCTGAAGACACATGGGAATATTTTAACTGACTAAATTTAGCTATTTCAAAAAGTTTAAATAACAAGACTGGTACATGCACAGGCACCTCTGTAAGACTACTTCTTTTCTCTTTATGTTAAACAGACACAGGATCACTTCAATTGTATCACTAAATGCAGTTCATGTCTTTAAAAGCATCCTGGCCCATGGCAAACAACCTTATGCTTTACCACCCCCTTGTGGACCTGTTACTAACAGCATGTGACTAACAGGTGGAAAAATGTCAACTGACTAAGACTATAATCACATGATCTATTTCAATTTTCACACTAAAACAATTATTCAAAAATTGTTGTCTGTCCCTAATTCAATTATTGTAGTTTGTGTCAGTAGATGTCATCACATCATATGTGCCATACCTTTAAATGTTCGTTTATTTTCAATAAAATAAGTTTGATTAAGTTTGATTTGTAAAAAACTCAGCTAACCTGCTTTATCTGCACTGTTTAGGTTTGATTGGATCCAATTTGACTGACAGTGTTGGCAATAATAACTGGATTTAAAGCTCAACTATTGCCAAACTGAAGGTTTAATCAAAACACTTACATCATACTTAAGTAAAAACAAGAACACAATGACACCAAATATGAAAAGTAAAAACAAAAGAAAAAATATATGCTGTCTTTTTCCACCTATCCCTGCCCGGGTTGTGGAGGTATTGGTTCCAGGGGGGGGGGATTCCTGACATCCCTTTCCCCAGCAACATTCTCCTGCTCCTCCTGGGGGATCCAAAGGTGTTCCCAGGCCACAGAGGATATATACTTTCTCTAGTGAGTTCTGAGTTCTGGGACTGTCTCAGGCTCTCAGTCTGTCCAAGGTGGAGCAGACAGTGCTCCAGAAACACCTCCAGAGGGAGCCAGGGTGGCTCCTCAGTGACTCTACTCCAAGCTTCCCTCAGATGACCAAGCTCCTCATCTTATCACTAAGGCCGAGCCCGACCACAATATTTCCAGCTACTTGTATCCAAGGTTTTGTTCTTTTGGTCATGATCCACAAGATGATCCACATGATCCATGATTCACAACTCTGACCTTAGATGAGGGTTGAAACATAGACAGACCATTAACATGAGAGCTTTGGCTTTTGGCTCAGCTGACAGATTGGAGCAACACCCTCATTTCTGCAGATAAGGCCCTGAACCTTTGGTCCATGTTCCACTCCACCCGACCATCACTCATAATCAAGTTTCCAAGACATTTTAACTCCTCTGCTTGAGACAGACTCAGCTCTATGTTCCATTTAAAACCAAAGATCTGGTTTAATACTTTCCTCTTTTCTTTGTCTCCAGCACCTCCTCTCCTCTGCTCTATCCTTCTTTTCTCCTTCTTTTTCTCTCCTGTAGACACGTAACAACAAAAACCTTAGTATTTTTTTTTTTTTTTTATTTGATGCACAGTTTTTTTTTCAAAATCAATTTACATGTAATAGTTAAAAGTTTAGAGACACTTCTAACACGGTTTCTATCATCGATATACGACTAGGCACAGGACTGGATCCTGGAAGTTGAAGGCACAATGGTGGGTGGCTGCATTACTCATTTTAAGAGCCTCCTTTTTATGTAACTGAATGACACATTTTCCTGCCGGAAAAATAAAAATACACTTCCAATAATTTTTTCAGGTGTTGATTTATGTAGCTCTTATCTTGCTCCTGTATCTTCAGTTATCCATCCATTTTCCTTAGCTGCTTCTCCTTTCCAGGTCGCAGAGAGCTGGTGTTTATCTCCAGCAGTCACTGTGCGAGAGGCGGGGGACACCTTGGACAGGTCACAAGTCCATCACAGGGACATATAGAGACAAACATCCACTCAAGTTCTCACTCACATCTAGGGACAATTTAGAGTTACCAATCAACCTAACATGCATGTTTTTGGTCTGTGGGAGGAAACCGGAGTGCCCGGCATAAACCCACACACGCCTGGAGAGAACATGTAAACTCCACCGAGAAAGGCCACCAGGTTGAGAGGAGATCCTGCAGTCGCTTCTCTGAGAGGCAACAGCTACGCCCCACATTCAGGCTTTAAAATGAGTGCCATGTTACACTGTGATTGACAAAATGTCAGCCTTGGTTGGGAGGGTGTGACTTATGTCTCGATGGTACAGCTCCACACATGCCGTGTGCAGACTCTGGCTCCAAAAATACAACATGGCAGCTCCCCCAAAATGGACAATCTGGCTTCGATTTTGGATAATAGAAGTTAATAGAGTTGCTTTCCCCATCTTTATTTATATTTTATTTATTTCTACATATTTTTCATTGGTACAGCAAATTTTCTATGAACTGTAAAGTGTTTTCAAAGCTACTTATTTTCATTTAACAGTATTTGAAGAAAAAAAAAAAACTTTTGACAAACACTAAGCAACACCCCGTCACGACAACAATAACCAGTCTTGTGTCTGGTCCCCCATTACTCTATTTGTTTCTCTGGTATCACATGAAACATACACCTTCCAAGTACTGTGAGAAAAGTTGATGCTTGAATACTCTGAAGCAACAAGATTTTCAGATAGCACGCTGGTCAGCGCTGCAGTCTTGTAATCCTGAGGCTGCGGGATTGAGCCCAGGTTGAGCAAGGAAGGGTATCCAGTGTAGGAAAGTGACCAAATCTCTATCGTATGAGTTGGGTTGCTGAGGGGAGCATCTGAAAGAAAGATTTCTAGATGTATAATAATAGTTTTTTTTCCTATAGATTAGTCGCCCATAGTCCTGGACATCCAGTCTACAATGATTACTGGAAATATAAAAAACTAAATTAGGATTGAACAATTCCCATGTCATCTTGTTCGCATATGCAGCTGTAACTGTGAGCATTAACCCCTCCAAAATGCTTCTAGGTATTTGCAGAATTTATAAAGAAATGCACGAGTCAGCAGACTGTAATTGTGCTCTAAGACAGCCTTCTCTTCAGACACTTAGGATTATCTTCCACAGACACCAACCTCATCCAGTTTCTCCAGCTCCTGCAGCCTCAGCTCCTCGGCCTGCTGCTGGGCTGAGTCTGAGGCAGCGCTGAGCTGCAGCTTCAGGTCAGTCAGGAGGTGGATGTACTTGTCACACTCCTGCTGCTGCTGCTCGTACTCACACCTCTCCGCCTCGAGCTGGCTGTCAGGGATGGGTCTGTTTTTGAAGAGCCCTGTCAGCTTCGTTTGCAGCAGCCTGTTCAGCTGGCTGGCTCGGCCCCTCTCTTTGTGCGGCTCCTGCATGGACTCGTTGGCATCTTTGTTGTCCAGAGCTGCAGCAGGGGTCTCCTTCTTCTCCCCCCGTGTTGGACCGGGGCTCTCGACATTTAAACTCAAAGGTCCATCACTGCTGTCAGCTTTAAAAACAACACTCGGGTCATGTGGCAGCAGTTGTTCATTGTTCATCTTCATGGCCAAGTCTTCACTCGTGGTGACGCTTCTGAGGCCAGTGCTCTCCTTTGACTCGCAGGTGGCTGCTTCCTCAACAAAGAGGTCTTCTGTGACTTCTCTACTGGCAGAGAGTTCTCCTTCATTTGATATTTCAGCTGAGTCATCTTCTTTTTCATTTTCATGAACATTAATGAGAGTCATTTTCTTCCTTTCGTTGAGTTCTAACTCACTATTCATTTTTAATATGAAAAAAAGAGATGACGAGAATTCATTAAAGAATTATTTAATTCGTCTGGAGCTAAAGGGCTCGTGCAGTTAGTCAATGAAAACTGTTCGTTTTGGTTTCTGTCGTCCTGGAAACTAGGTTTCGGCAGCCAATCACCGGCTCCCTGGCTCCCTGCCATGAATATTAATTAGGGCAGTGGGTGTGTAGCTGGAAGCGTCGAGGCTCGCTGTGCGCAGGCGCTAAGATCTGCCTGCTACAACAAGAAGCAGCAGCCGCCAGGCAAGATGGCCGACGTAGGGAAGAAGTACTGCGTTAACTGCCTCGCGGACGTTACGAACCTGCGTCTGCGCTGCACCGACTGCCCCGATATCGAGCTGTGCCCGGAGTGCTTCTCGGCGGGGGCGGAAATTGGTAACCACCGGAGATGGCACGGCTACCAGCAGGTCGACGGCGGTCTGTTCTCACTCTGGGGTCCCGAGGCGGAGGGAGGATGGAGCAGCAGGGAAGAGCAGTCGCTGCTCGATGCTATCGAGCAATACGGATTTGGAAACTGGGTACAGAACTTTTATTTACACATACTCACATAAGTTTTCTTTTGAAGTGGACGTAAAGAGAACCACTCAACAAGGAGCAAAATTATTCTTACAATGTGAGTGACTTTTAAAGAGAAAACCTGTCAGACGAACTACTTTAGTCATAAAAGTTAGCAAAATATAACTGTGGCAGATAAGCATTCTGTTGTTTTTACGTCCATAACAGAAGGTTTGACCTAATTTTATAATGAACCGCACCAAAAAAATCAACAATATGACTCAGAAGAGGGGTACACGAGCTATTTTTTACTCCAAAAACAAACATTTGAACGTATATTTTGTTATTATAGGAATGGTAAACTAAACTGGGACATTTCTGAAGAAATGCTGAACAGTTGAACCCAACATTAGACCGAACTCTGTAATATGTGTGTATGTACTGTAAGCTGGGAACAAATGCCTACACGTTGATGTATGAGCTGTGGAAAAGAGTACCAAGATCAGAAGAAAAGGTTACCATGTGGTCACCATGGTAACCACACACCTCTGTCTGTCACTCAGAAACTGATGGAAAAGTAAATCTAAAACAGTGTGAATACTATAAATTAGATCTTAAAAATCCTTGAACTGTAAGCAGTAGATGACTGATGTTCACGCATGTGTTTTAATGACAGGAAAGAAATATAAACGTTTGGTTCCAGGTTTGAGGAGAACTACATGTCCTGTCGGAGTGAGAGAGACACACTGGGTGAAGGAAGGCTACAGTTTAATGTATAAGTTGAATATGTACCTAAAAGAGTTGTGGGAGCATAAAAAGCACTTGTCTTTTCAACAATTAGTGTGTGACATAATCAACTGTCAGTTGAACGTTCTGTGGAAAAATCATCAAATTTAAATCTCAACTTTTTTATAAGTACAACATATATCAAAATGCCAGTTCGGCTATTTATAATTCTAACTTTGCGTGACTCGTTTAAAGTCTGAATGATGTTTCTGCTGTAAAGTATGGGTGAGCTGTAGAGCTCCAAAAAGGGCTGGGTTTCCTCACATGCTTTGTCAAAACACGTAAGAAACATTGATCTCATTTTGTTGTTTTTTTTCAAGACCAAGACCAAAGTCATAGCACACTGTTCCCGATTGAGCTGCATGTTTTGACGTCTAATTTGCTTGTTTTATTTTAAAGCTGTGTGATGAGATACAGGAGAAAAAAATTAACAAAATAGTAATAAAGGTGCTTCAATGTTTCTGAATTGGAACCGTAATGAAAGTGACAAAAGTCAAACTAACGAAACTGGAAATGTGATTCTAATCTAACTTTATATACTTCTGATATGAAAGGGTTAGTGGATGTGAGGCACATTTAAAAGTTAGGTCAAATTAATTTTAGCCACCTCGTAAATCACTCTAATTACATACATATGTTTTTAACATTAGATCAATAGAGCTTCTGTGAACACAATGTTTAAAAAGTTATCGGTTATCAATCTGTATATTTTACCCAAATAGCTGAGTTAAGTCTCTTGACACAGTTAACGCAGTCAAAACAATGTTCACAATGTTAACCAACAAAACTGGGATGGAAAATAAAAACAGCAGCTATATCATGCAGGGACTAAAAAGTATCAGACTGAGGTCCTATGTAGAAGTTGCATTCTCCCTCCCTGTCACCAAACCTGTGTGAACATACACACAGGCAAGCTTTATCGGAATAATCTCCAAAACATGAACAATGCCCTTTTCTAGACCATTCAATGACATTTTTCCTATCCTAAAACCTTGGGTTTGTATACTTTGGGCAAGGCGTGGCATGTCCGGTGAGTGTTTGTGACAGCCTGTTTTAGGGTTTTGTTTCCATTTCATCGTGCTGGAGTTTGTCTCCAACAGGTACTCCATGTTGAAAAGGACCTGAGACTTTTTTGTTTGTTTGATTGTTTTTAGTTAATTTTGGAGTAATGGCTTGTCCTTTAACAATCTATCTCTTTGACAGTAAATCGGCTTGATTCTAAGCAATCACAGCTGATGTGTTTTACGTCCAGGGCTCTCTAAATCTAGAGGTCCGCTGTTTGTGATTTCATTGTCACAGCAGCGGAGTGGTTCGAGCTGTTTCCTCCCAGCAAGAAGGTTGCAGGATCGGTTCCTGACCTGGGGCCTTTCTGGGTGGAGTTTGCATGTTCTCCCTGAGCTCACATGGGTTTATTCCGGGAACTCCGGTTTCCTCCCACAGACCAAAAACATGCATGTTAGGTTAACTGGCAACTGTAAAAACTTGTTCCTAGGTGTGAGTGAGAGTGTGAATGGTTGATTGTCTCTATGTGTCCCTGACTTGCAACCTGTCCAGGTTGTGTCCCCTGCCTCTCTCACAGTGACTGCTGGAAATAGGCACCAGCTCCCCACAACCTGGAAAGTGGTACCGGACTGTTATGGCTCCATACGCAACTTCGTACTGTCTGACGGAGTCCTAACTCTGTTTGTTGGTCTTTGTCAGAAGCCCACATTGTGTCAGTGAACTGCTTGAATGGCGATGAACTTTTTGCAATTTAATAAAACACTCAAACACTTATCCACGGACAACAACTTGCCTCTGAATGTGTTTCA
The DNA here is from genome assembly GCF_001649575.2 of Kryptolebias marmoratus. NCBI lineage: Eukaryota > Metazoa > Chordata > Actinopteri > Cyprinodontiformes > Rivulidae > Kryptolebias > Kryptolebias marmoratus. Next base: position 19,816,583 of record NC_051436.1, read on the forward strand.
CAGACTTTCGTTGGTCCAGTAAACGTGTTTTCTCAGGTCGCATGGTGATCCCTACAGTTTAATGCAAGTAAATCCTGTAAGTTTCTTCTTCTGGTTCTTCTTTCTTCTGACTTATTTGTTTTCTCTCAGGAGGACATGGCGGCTCACGTCGGAGCGTCCCGGACTCCTCAGGAGGTCATGGAGCATTATGTCACCATGTACATCCACGGCAACCTGGGCAAAGCCTGCATCCCTGACAGCATTCCTAACCGGGTAACAGACCACACCTGTCCAAGCGGGGGCCCCCTGTCGCCCAGCCTCACAACCCCACTGCCCCCGCTGGACATAAGCCTGGTGGAGCAGCAGCAGCTTGGCTACATGCCGCTGCGCGACGACTACGAAATCGAGTACGACCAGGACGCAGAGAAGCTCATCAGCGGGCTGTCGGTCAACTACGACGACGAGGATGTTGAAATCGAGTTGAAACGCGCCCACGTGGACATGTACGTGCGCAAGCTGAGGGAGCGCCAGCGGCGGAAGAACATTGCTCGGGACTACAACCTGGTGCCCGTGTTCCTCGGCAGGGACAAGAAGGACAAGGAGAAGGAGAAACCGGGAGGGCTGGGAGTTGTGGGAGCTTCCGTTGGAGCAGGCGGGCCGGGAGTAGCAGGAGCCGTTGGATCGGCCTCTATGACGGGGGCCGGCTCCGGTCCCGTTCCGAGCACGCCTAAAAGAAAGATCACCAAGGAGGAGAAAGAGCAGCGGGTGAGGCTGCGGGCGCTGTGCCAGTTCATGGCCCACCGGGAGTTCGAGGAGTTCTTTGAGAACATGCACAAAGAGCGAATGCTGAGAGTGAAGGTACGCGAGCTGCAGCGCTACCGCCGCAACGGCATCACGCGCCTGGAGGAGTCCGCGGAATACGAAGCGGCGCGCCACAAACGGGAGAAACGCAAGGAGAACAAAAGCGTGGTGGCCTCCAAACGCAGCAGCTCAGGAGGGGGCTTGCTCGGCTCCGGGATGGGCCTGGGGGGTGGAGCTGGAGGTGGAGGGGGTGGGGCTGGAGGGCTGGGGGGTGGGCTCAAAGAGGACGGTAAAGACGGCGAGTTTGCAGCCATAGAGAACCTAACGGGTTTCGAGCTCCTGTCCGATCGGGAGAAGGTGTTGTGTAACTCTCTGAACCTCAGCCCCACGCGCTACCTGACCGTCAAAACCATCATCATCAAAGACCACCTGCAGAAAAGACAGGGCATCCCGGCCAAGAGCCGACTGCCCAGCTATCTAGACAAAGTCCTCAAGAAGCGCATCCTGACTTTCCTCACAGAGAACGGCTGGATATCTCGAGACGCCTCGTAGCGAGCCGTTTTCTCCCGGGATCGAGACACCGATGATCGCTAGTAGCTGCTGAGACATGAACAAAACTACTGGCATTCACAGAGAACTTGTATTTTATTTTTCAGGGTTGACTTTGTGAATATGTACATGGCTAATAAAGAAGATGTCCCACTGGAGAAAAAGAAAAAAAGGAAGTATATTTTCATGCGAAGTTTTAAAAGCAAAAAAAAAAAAAAAAAGTTCAGCCTATATCTTTGCATTTGAAAAAACAAAGAAACTCCAGTAGTACATTCTGCCCACAATAATTCTGGACAACAAAAACTTCAGTCCTTGCAGATATTAAGCAGTTTCCGACTTCTTACTGTATTTGCAGCGGGTTTATTTGCAGGCCTTTATCTGCAGTAACACAACAAACTGTTGTAGCAGCGTTCGGCTGGAGGTCGGTCCGGACGAAAAATGTCTGAAAAAAGGCCAAAGAGTGTGATTAAAGTCTGAGATTGTTCGTCCTCTGTAGGGCAAGTTTGCTAAGGTTCTTGTTAAGCTAAATGTCCCCCTTTTGTAGGCGTTGTGGTTAAATTACCAAATTTGAAGGATGTTGATCAAAGATTTGTGATTTAAAAACAAAAAATATGCTAGGTTGCGTTTGAAAGCCAGTGATTCGCTGGCTTATAGCCTTAAATACAACTAGTTAGATGTGGAAACCGTTGTATCAGTTCTGATTGATTGCTGCGTTGTCCTTAGGGTTATTAAGATTTACAATGTGCCTACAAACTGTTGGATCAGACTAATGTATGTGTAGGTAAACACCTTTCAGAGTCTGTGTTGTGCCAACCGGTCTGCCACTAAAACTTGTTTCACATCAAGATGTCGGGCAGATTAGCACAGTTTTAAATGTGTTCTTGTCCTCGTAATATAAAACCCGTGACGTTAAAAAGCAGTATTCCTTGAAGGCTTGCATATTGCCCGCCACCTTGCATGCCAAAGGTCTAAAGAGAGCCGTTGCACCAGCTGTTAGCCCTCTGAGTGTGTGTTGGGGATGACTCTCAGCCACACCAAATTTCAGCTCAGTTTCTGTTTCAAAACAAAGCGTTTTGTTTGCGTTGTGTTTGCTAAGGTTGATTAGCAGTGGTGGCCATCCAGTCAGTTGTAGATGTACATCCAATGATTCGTTTCTGAGTGGCTCAGGAGATATTTTGCTAACAGGCAGGCACAGGCACTAACTTGATTGCCCACCTTCCATGGTGGTGGGTGATTCAAAACTGAATGTGGATTCTTGCAGAAAGCCATCTAAAGCTCTCTGATCTGTCAATTAAAAAAAAATGCATTATTTTTTTATTTATTATTAACCTTTATTTAATCAGGCTAACCCCACTGAAATCACAAATCTCTTTTTCAGTGGAGGCAGCCTGAACGTGCATGTTTCTGGAAGCCACGCAAACATGAGGAAAACATAGTAAACACACAGAAAGACCCCAGGTCCAACCTGGAACCCGAACCCGGGACCTTCTTTGCTGTGAGGCATCAGTGCCGACCACTAGGCCACTGCGCTGCCAACTCGTGATCAGAGGGCAGGAGAACCGGTGATCTGTTCACATTTCACTGCTCTTTAGTTCAGTGAAGCCATCATGCTTGTTAAACTGTAAATCACTCGGATGTTTGTTTGTTTTTCCTTCTCTGCAGCACTAAGGTCACTGGAATAAAAAAGGAAGGCATGAAAATCTGCTCTTTAATGCTGGAATATGAGCGTAAGCCTTCAGCTAATTTAAACCTTTCAGGAACCTGTGGCTTCTGCTCTGTAGTTCTGGCTGTGGTTTTTCTTTTATAGTGTAGAAAGTCACTTCCTGCACTCATCGTGTTGATTAGTATTGTTACATTATAGTCCTAATAATCTTAAAGTCTTCTATAGCAAAGGGTCCGGTTGTACGCCTCAGACAGTCTGAAAACTTTATCAAAACGACCAACAATCAATGTAAGCGAGTAATTAAGTGTTATATTATTATAATTAAGTGTTATCTTCTGCACTGAGAGGCGCACACAGACCGTAGCTCATATCTAATCAACAAGCAACAAAACTGCAAAGTACCAAAGTGTGACCCGAAGTAGAAATAAGATGCTAGCAAATGCAGTTTTCCCTTCTGCTTGGACAAATACCTGCTTTTCAGAACCTGACTTATTAAAACACATTGAACAGGAGTCGATACAGTCTATAAAGATTCAGCTCGCTATGAGAATTTCTGCCTTTTCCATAAATTGTATAGTGTTTCGGTGACTTCAATTGGTGGTGTGAAATGTAAATTTGGGTTCTAATGATACATCATTTCAAAGGTTTTATGTATACGTGAAAAAAAGTGCAAACAAATGTCCCTCTGTGTGATGTGTCCCACTCAAATGTTCTGTTTGAGGGTTGTCACAACTGTATCACTAACGTCAGTAAATGTCATTAGACTCCTCTTGTTTAACATCCTGTAAACATATTTCTTCTTTCCACGTGCTGTAAGGCTGTTAGAGATTTATAGTTTATTTTATTTTCCTGTATCATCCAATAATTCCAGGTTGTTCTCAACGAAAAGTCCTAAAACGCAGAAGAAGAAAAGAAAAATATATTTTTGGTGAGGTCGTCAAATGTAAATATTTTGTAATATAAATCGGGTAAAGGGGTGTACGTACCTGTACAGTATTTTGTCAAAAAAAAAAATATTTTTTTGTAATAAACAGATTTTCAGTGACAGAGACAGAGCCTTTCTTGAGTCTTCTGTTCCAGTGAAGAGTTGTCTCTGATCTTGATGACTGTCTGTGTGTGTTTTGGTTTATTTTTCTCCTTTTCCACCTTTATAAGTGCTGAAACAGCCTCTTCACTAAGTAGTTCTGGTTTTCGGTGGAGACATTAACCCTGTTGTCGGTCACAAAGAGACCGTTTGTAAGTCTGGCTGCTCAAGAGCTGCATGTTGATGAGGTGATGAGATGAGGCTGGTTACACTGTTTGCTTTCAATGTCGTTTCTCAACTCAACACCACCCTGTGTGGAAAAGCAGGTAAAGACAACGGATGGATGAAAATCTGGACAAACATTGTTCCTTGAGTAAATTAAGGCAAGCATCATGTCCAACAACTGCACTGGGTCCACATGGAGACCAGTGATGGTGTTTGCAAGGAGCTGACACGTCCACACCCAGCACTGGTGGGCACTGGTGGTGGCATCAGGAAACAACTAGTTAAAGCAAAGAAAGGAGGAGCTGAATGGGGGTCACCTTGTGGGTTTGCATCAGGCTGGGTCGTACGGTGGTCCCGTGTTGGAACCGATGTGAGGGCACCCATGTGTGTGTTGTGTAGATCCAGTTTCCCCAAGTTGGACTACACAGAGGAATCATATTGGGACATCTACGCCTGCCACCTGGACACAAGTATTGGACTCTTTCCAACTGCTTGTGTCATCCTGCATCACGTTTTGATGACTCCTATCAGCCATGAGCAGCCAGCTGGGGTCGGAGAGATGCTGTAACTGGGAGATAAGGACGGGTGATGGCGTATCAGTGAGGAATCTTGTTTCTGCTTCACCAAGGATGACCACTCTGAGCGTGTCTGGTGGTGCTGACGGCAGGGGAACATTGTCACAGCAGTCGACAGAAACACCGGTGTTACTCCTGCATCGTGCTGTGGGGGAGTCAGGGTACGACCTGGAAGTGATGCTACCCCCCCCCCCCCCCCCCCCCCCGTCTTATCCATCCTAAAACAGCACCTTGGTACGAGTCTTCCAGCTGCACAATGTCCGTCCACTCACTGCACAGGTGCCCGAACCACCTGCATTATGTTGAAGTCGTCCCAGGGCCAGTTTTCGGAAATGAACTTTTTTACTTAAGACAGATGTCTTGTCCAATTTTTGGCATAAAAAGTTGGTCTCCATCTTGTCCAGACAAAAAGAGCAGAGTGACCAAAGCTCTCAAACTAACAGATGGGTGAATCAATGTCCTAAAACAGCTTTTGATATAGAAGAGTGAAAATAATGATTCTGGGTCAAGTCCTGATGGGACATTTAAAACAAACATACTGAATCTGAAGTTCCTACTCAAACAAGGTACAGCTTTCCCTGAGCTCCCCTCTGCCCCTCAGCTGTCAGTCGGGGTGAAGATGCCATGTCAAAAAGTCAAACTGAAATCCTCCACGTGTTTCCAACATTGACCAGTTTATTCGGATGCAGTGACATGCTTCTTACACTAGTTTACAGATCCACCTGGTACATTATTGTTGTTTTATTCCAAAGTCAAACTGTGTCAGAGTTCGAACGGCTGCTTTATCAGACCGGATCACATCATGTGACTGAGATAAGAATGGTTTCTGCTAAAACTGAATTAGAAGCCAACGTCAGTCTGAAATAACGTCTCGACTTTTTAGATCGCATCTCCAGCGGCGTTCCTTAGTTTATTTATAGAGTGAAGGTCAAAGTCAAAGCAAGAAAACAACTTTCGATAAAAACAAAGGTTTTGGAATGACACCAGCAGCTTTACCACTCAGTGGATGGATTTCACATCATACACTCTCACTTACAAAGAGGGGTTATGTCATATCTAACCTGCTTTTTCCCTCCTAAACTTTAATGATCATCTATTTTTAAACAGGTACAGAAGCCTCTGCCTGTGACCTTTGACTTCTTCCATAATCTCATTATATCTGAAAAAAGATGAACTTACAAAGCTGCTGATAAACTGGCATTTTACTGAAGAGACAGTTTAGTGACGAAGTGTGTCTCTTTAAAACGGTTGGATATTGTCCACAGAAAGATCTGTTGACTTCCTGTCCTCGAGGCACCTGGTTGTGTGAGAACAGGATTGTGGGTAATCGGTTGCAGGGTCTTCAGCAGTCTTGTTGAGCCTGAGCTCTCCGTCGCCCAGGAAACGACACTAGTCCCGCTTCGCGACTCAGTTGTCTCATCAGTTCTAAGGGGCTTTGGCCACACCCACCAACGCCGGCCTGAGGGTGCGGCCGTGAAGCTTGTAGCCCACTTTGGTTACCATGGCGACCGTGCCGGGCTCTTTACCCTCCACGGGGGCCTGGAAGAGGGCCTCGTGCTCGTAGGGATCGAACTTCTGGCCTTCGGGGTTGAGCCGGACCAGGCCGTGCTTGGTGAAGACCTTCTGGATCTGGACCTCGGTCATCACCAGGCCGTCGTACAGGTTCTTCAGGTGACGGTTCTGGCTCGTCACCTCCTCCTTGGGCACGCTCTCTGTGGCCTTCTCCAGGATGTCAGCCACCTCCAGCAGATCCTTACAGAAGCTCTGGATCCCTGATGAAGGTCAAATGTTGGATTAATATTCAACAAAATTTCAGCTTTGACTTTTAAACTTGACGAGACTCAAACTTTGCTCTCTTATGCCAGATTAACTTATTCCATGAATATTATCAGATGTCTTGAATGACAGCAAATGGTATTTTGTATTTTATTTGTATTAAATTTATTGTTCTGTGCTAACAAGTAGCCAAGGTACATCACTGACAAAGATAAGTCAAATTGTCAACAGTCCCATGTACTTTACTGTGATCAACCACAAGAAGATAAGTGTCTACATGCGTCATGACTTCAAAATAGTAGGTTTTCTTCTTTAAGAATCTAAACCCTCAGGTTGGCATTGGTGGGTATGGTCATTTTAAACAAGAGAACTACAGAAAACATGCATTTATCAAAGCATATCTACAGCTTCTAAAAACTCAGCTTGAGGCTCCATCTAATCAGAGGAAAATACCCTGAATCATTAGATAAACTGACATTAAAATTTGTCAGAAAAATCTAATGTATTTTGAAATTTGATCATCGCAAATTTGTTAGAAGTACATCAATCCAACTAAGTTGTAAAAATAATTTATAAATGATAAAGAGCTTCAGTTGCTCTTTCATGACTTCTAGTGGTGCTTATATGTAACTGCAACACAACTGATTCGTTTCTGTCAGCAGATTTTAGGTTTTACACGCAGAGTACGTGAAATATACGTAAACTGAAAACAGAAAGAGACTCACCGTATAACTTAGCATCCTCCACCATCCTCTGACTCCTCGTCCTCAGGTTCTCTGTGTCTGCTAAAGCCCTCTTGTATTTATCCTGGAAAACAAAAACAAAGTACTTATTGCCACCTAATGTAGTTGGAGTGACAGGTCTACGCTCAGCTATGGAGCTGGAGCTCAAACCACACCAGGAAACGTAACGATCGCATCTCAGTCTCGATTAATTAGGTAGCACTATGGGAAAATGATTCATTTATCTCCCATCCCCAGGATATATTTTTTAAATAAATGATTCATTGAGTAAAATAGATAAGCCAGAATGGCCAATCCCAGTGCAGTCTATGATAACAAGACTTTGTGCCGCCATCTTGGTTGGTGCTTTGTGGTGTACTTAATATAATGGAGAAAAAATAATAATTCTGTCAAGAAACCTAATGTTTTGCTATTAATTGTTATAATTATCAGAACTCTAACTTCAAAGCACATGGTATTAGGCTTATCTTTTATTTCATTAGTCTAATATTATACCAGGGGTCATCACTCTCTCTACACTGCTATAATTACTGTAAAGCAGGATACTGAGGGTAGGGACACACAACTAACTGAAAATATATCATCAATATCAGTAACATATATTTTTTTAAATAATAAGCCATTAGTTTACCAGTCTGTTTTACATATTTCATAATTAAAATAAATGTTAAACTTGACAACTGAATTTCCCTCTGGGATGAATAAAGTATCCATGTATTTAAATAATAATGAATTAGTGTATAGTGTAGACAAAAGCTCAGTCATCCATGTCTAAACCCTGAAGTGTAAGTTAAAAGTATACTGGGCTAAATGTTTTCAGAATTATGAAAAAAAGACAACATTAAATAAGTTTAGGTTATTAATCAAAGTGAAATTAACTACAGACACTGGCAGCAGAGCTCTGGTTAGACTAAGCAGACATGTAAATTAAATAAAGTGTAGTTATATACTGGTCTGGCTAAAATAATTACAGCACTTTGTAGAGTGTGAGGTCAGCATTTTGCCACAGCCAATGCTTGACCAGGCTCCTTACAGATACCTCTTGTCCTCTGTTTTCACTTTATGCAGGATATATGCTTATTTTAGCAACACAAGGCTATTTCTACGCTTTTTGGACTGAGGACACAGCATACAGCGCATGCAAGTATTAACAATTTGTGGCTTCCACGTGTAAACAGTACAGAGTGATGCACATAGCACCTAGCAAAACGGTGGCCAAAAATCTCTCCTAGCTCCATTAGCAGCCATTCTAGTGTTTATCTGTTTCAGTGGAATCATTCAGGGTCCACCTTGAACAGGTTGCCAGTCCATCACAGGTTTATCAACCGAGAAGTGTCGCAGCACCAAGTCATCTGAAAGGTGAGTACTTATTCTCCTGCATGTATGTGTTTACATCGGGGTGACCATGCTGACTTACTGTCATCTCCTTAAGCTGCTCCTCCAGCTGACTCTTCTCCTCTGTCAGGGCTTTCTCCGCTGCGCCCTGCTCCGTCTTCTCAGCTTCCTCCTCCGGCCCGGGGCCATTTTTCTGCTGCGTGGCTGTGCACAGCAGTCGTGGAGAGGCTCTGGATGGTTAAGGCACAATAAAAAAAAAAATAAATAAATTTATAAACATCTTTATTTTCCATCAGGACAACTTAACTCTACTTTTACCAACACACATGAATGTTGTGTAAGGCCTGTTCTGTACACACTACTCTCAGTAAGCTAATGACTGTAGCTGTATTAAGTTGTACTGAAGCTTCTTTCACTGTGTGACGATTTATGTCATCATCTCCTTCCAGCCAATAGGGCTGCGTGAAGATATGACGCCCAATTCATTCATAACTTCTCACTGGGTTAACATGAAGCTACATTCAAACACAAGCAGGCAGTGTAATCAATTAACACGTAAATGTAATATTTGTAATAACTGCACTAGAGGAGATACTCTGGAAGTTAGATAAGCATCGACTACATCCATCTTCGTTATGTCATCCATCTTTTCCTATTGACATGCCAAATGTATCAGTCTGTACGGTGAGTAGGCTAAGGTGTGAATTAGTCCACCTCCAACGGACTAACTACGGTGTTGCTTGTTTCTTGCGTAAAGGTCAACCAGCAGACTGAGAAAGCTAACGATGCTAACCGGCTACCATCATGAGCCGTCAGGAAGCGGAACTCCCGCTCAAAGCGAGCCCGGCGTTTTCTTTAAAAACACGAAAGTCAAAGGAACAAATTCTGCTCACCGTAGCAGCGCAGGTGAAGCTACAAGCGAGTAGCTCTGTCTCACTGCTCGCACACACCAGCTCGCCATTTTTCCGACTGTAAACCTGCTGGTGACACACGCTGACAGGACGCACGAGAGTGACTATACGCAGCGTGCCGGCTGAGCCAATCAGATTCGAGTACGAAGACACGCTCTCTAAACCGACCAATCAGAATAATCAAAGCGTCTGACGTCGATGTTAAGTTTGGTTGAACTGAAGTCAAAGGTGAATCCTGCACATGTGACCAAGGACAGTTTTTTTCATTTACTTTTATCAAACAGAAGGTTACACAAGTCACAACCCTCTCGTTATTCAACTAAAACATTCGACATTAAACCGTTTGATACTTTGAAATGAAAGTTCATTCAAAAGGAAAATAAAGAACATTTTGAATTAGAGTTGCTGACATTAAATAGGCCTACTCCTGTTACATCATTTTAAAGCGGAGTAGTCATGTTATTTTATTTATTTAACTTTTATTTAACCAGGAAGTCCCTTGAGATTAACATCTTTTTCAAGGGATACCTGGTCAAGATCATGGCACGCAGTTACAAAGTTACAAGCTATAAGTGACAAATAATATTAAAATCTATAAACAAAACAAGTCAAAATCAACATAAACAAATATAAAGTCCAGTTTAAGAATAGGAGTTCTACTCTTCATTTACAGAAGACTTTATCACAGCTTTAGGCTTTCACAAAAAAACAAATTAGTGTTGCATTAAGCTTGACCGAAGATCATTTTTATGACCAAGGTGCACAATAAGAGAACACACAGTGTTGTCTGCAGTTGCTGAAAGGCAATTTGAAACGTAATGTTATGCATATAACTACTGTTCCCTGAAGGAGAGGAACGAGGTACAACATATGTACTATGGGATATCACGCTCCCGCGTGTCCTGGCTGAAGACACCTTTAATCACGCCTTTAGGCAAATGACGTGATGATGTGATGACGACAAGTGACAGGCCCCGCCTGCACTATGTAACC
>NC_051436.1:19832732-19841400 GCF_001649575.2 Kryptolebias marmoratus
GACTGTGATGACGGACGGTTACATAGTGCAGGCGGGGCCTGTCACTTGTCGTCATCACGTCATCACGTCATTTGCCTAAAGGCGTGATTAAAGGTGTCTTCAGCCAGGACACGCGGGAGCGTGATATCCCATAGTACATATGTTGTACCGAGTGAATCGACTCAAAGGGAACTCCTGAACAGCTTGGCTTAAAGTAGAGCCTGCCCAGCAATCATGGTATCATCTGCATCAAGACTCACCTAATACCTGCTTCAGAGGATTAAAAGGGATGTGTAATAGATTGAGATGATATTTTAACTGTTATTTTTTTTCTTTGTTCCATTTGAGAGTTCCTCCCTGGCAGCTATTGGGGGCCACAACACCAAATGTGTTACATGGAACATCCTGGCCCACATGGTCCATGATGACGTTGGGAAGCTGATTAATTGGAAAGGTGTCAATGGGAAGAAGTCTTTCAGCCAGATGGCATCAAAGACATTGGTCCTGAGTAAGTATTTGTGATTAAAAAAATTATCATATAGTCTTAACAAGTAATTAAACAGACATTATTGGTATGTGTATAGAAAATTGTGGTTGTGGTTATGTGAACATTTGAATGAACAGTGTTTTGTGATTCCAGATTCTTTAAGAAAGAACGCCATTGCCCGTGCTTCAACCGAACATGAAGTTTGCAAGCATGCAATCAGATGGTTCAACCTGGCAGCAGATAGGGGCAGCTCCAGAAGACGTACACAGGAAGTTCATCCTGCTGACCATAACACATCCTCCTAATATCACAGAACATTGTTTTTTTATTGTTTGCACAAGTGTTTGAAAATTTTCCCTTTTGACTTTACATGTAATTGTTATTCTTTTTACAAAATACATTTGATTTCCATCACAGTTTTCATGGTTTTTGTATAATTGCCTTTTCATTGACCACCTATAGTGGTGTTTGTTAATTTGGTGTATGTGCCAGATCTTTTAACTGAACTTCATTCCACCTTAATACAGAACAGCAGCAGTACCAATTGCTTCACAGTGCAGCCTAAGAACCTAGTTTACTGCTAATAATAACCCAATATTAGTACTTTTGCAGTATCACCACAAAAATATTTTTATGTTTAAAGTTAAACTGGAGGTTTTCTGATTTTTATATAGCAATCTGGTTGGTGTGCTAATTTTTGTCTGTATCTAGCTTTGGTCCAAACCCTATCCTATTTGGATCCGGGCCAGATGATGTGGGTAATGAATGGATCCGGATAGGGTCCAGGCGGGATGACGTGGGTAATGAACGGATCCGGATAGGGTCCGGGCAGGATGACGTGGGTAATGAACGGATCCGGATAGGGTCTGGACACCGTTCCGGTTCCATTTTAATGACTCATTCCAAAGCCTATGCTACATCCAGATCGGATCCAGTCAGGGGTCTGTTTGCTATCAGGGTGTGAACATCCCATCGTCATCAATGCAAATGGAAAACTAAGCAGGATCTAAAATTGAGCATTCGGTCACTCCTTTTAAAATCTTAAAAAAAAAACTGGTATTATTCATGTGCAAAAGGACACAATGTTCTATCTGAAAGGTAGCATTTAAATCACCCCAAAGCTCCACCACTCATACCAGTATCACCGAGACTTTTAACAGCAGATCAACAGAGTATCATGTCTTGGATAGATCAACACGGCAGCACAATGTTGCTTCATGTCTAAGGCATGTTGTTATGTTACATGCTGCCACTTTTTGATGTCTTTCAGTTTTCCTTTTTACCAAAGACTGTGATATGTTTTCTTTGCTCTTTTTCTCCCTTCCCCCACTCAAAAAAGTCACAAACAATATACAGAACACAGAAACAAGGCTTAAAACTAGAACCAAGGTCCAAACATGATCCATCACCCTAATTACTGGCTCCCCCCAGAGGTGTGTCATGATGAGCCTGCTGTTGTACACACTACTCATGTACAGTTGCTCAGCCAAACACCTGAACAACACTATTGTGAAATTTGAAGATGACCCAGCAGTCTGGACTGATCATCTATCCCACACTGATGACTCTTTGTACCTGCAGGAAGTGGAGGAGATTAACCTCTGTATTAATGTAGATAAGACGAAGGAACTTGTTGTGGCACTCAGGAGGAGAAGCAATACACCTTTTTATTTCCATCAGTTTTGCATTACATGGTTATTTACATAGGATATGGTTATTTGCAAGAGCAACTGGTGGCAGCAATAGTTTGCTGTAGCACTTTCAGTGTGTATTGGGGCACTTTTGGTAGGAATATCAAAATATTTGTGCCAGATTAACCATATAATGCAAACTGATGGTGGTGCAAACATTGTATAAAATAGCATTTGCATTAACAAAGACCTTGTACAGCATCTTGCATAGAATGACTTAGACAAACATTTTGTAAGCTTCCAGTCAGGTCAGCTATTTGGTCCAAAGTCTGAAAGGGATCTGGATTATTGGCAGCAGTCAATCCAGGCTTCAGACATTTGTGGTAATCTCTGCTGTAGTATGGCCCTCAGGCTTAGAGTCTGAGGAATTATGCAGTGAATGCAGAGTCAGAGTCAGTCCCTCTTCCCCCTAAAGGCCAAAATAAACAGCAGGATACATTCTCATAATGGCACCTAAACAGTGGGCAACTGACATAACTTTTTTTTTACCACTTTTCAATTGAATCAATAATTTTTTTTGAAGATTTCTTACATAAAAGTCCCAAACATATCCGATTAAATTGCAGGTCTCAGGCCTCCTTCACACTGGATGAAAACCTCATTATGCTCGACTCCATGGCTTAATAGAATGTGGCTGTCAGGGTCCCAGGTAATCACAAGGTACCTCCTCCCTCTTTTCGTTTCCTTTCTTCTATTTGCCTTCTTATCATTTGTTTCCCAGGTGGAGCTGGGAGTAGCAGTTCTAGTTCTGAGAGCTCCCTGCAGCTGCTGCTGGTGCCTCTCTTTCTCATCCCTCAAGTGCTCACACCTGAAAGTAATCCTCTCATCAAACACACGCTACAGCACCCTACTGCTGAAGTGGTATGGTGATTGTGTTTTTTTAACTTTCGAACTTCTCCTGTGTTATTTCTTATGTGCATTGTCATTGCAAATCTTCTTATTGTGACTTCACTCTCTACCTTCCTTTTACTTAATGCTTCTCACTTCCTCTCTCCTCCTGTATTCGCTGGACCGGGCTCCTTGCCTCTTACCTGAACAAGAGAAGAAACAAGTAAAAGAAAAGATCAACAAGAACATTTGAAACCATCTTACCTCTCTAGATCCATCGCACTTGATCTGAAGACTTAAAACCTCCTTCAGTGTGAAGGCAATCATTATGCTGTTACATTCTTAGGTCTTGCCAAACCGTTTTTCCCCCCTGCTATTTTCTGTATCCTTGAGAGCCTCTCCTGTGACCTCACCATGCTCTATGCACCCACTTTTGGTGCAGCTTTCTCTGGCCATGCCAGATGCAGTTATGCACAACGCTACCACCACAGGTATCATGTCTGTATTAGGTTGTTTTCATAACCTTGCAATGATCACTGTCATACCCTGGCCCACCATCAAGGCCTCTATAATGTGTAAAATTCAATAAATTAGAGAGAATTTCTTGTTATGCCTTCAGGCCATCTACCCAATGCTTATGTCTTCTAAAGTTTTGGTGAAGGACACATTATTAGCCTGCTTATTCTGGTTGCTTATCTGGGTTAATAATATTTCGTCCTTATGAATAGTCTTTGCAAGGCCTCAGCCTTGGGGTTCTCACAGCAGATAGAGCTATCTGTTTATTTACCAGAGAGGTTGAAGCAACCTGTCTCTAAATCCAATGGGATATGAAAATGGTATGGATCGTAGGGCTGATGTAGATCACACTCAAATGGGGGAAGAGTTGATGTCCTGGCAGGAAGCAATAACACAAGGGCACAGAGAGAAATGAATACCACTTTAAAGTCTGCTTGGAATGGAAAAAAGGTCAGGAGCAGGTGGTTGTATATAGATTGTTTCAAAAGTTTTTTTTTTCACTTGAACTAGAAGACAAACATAGTCAAGGTTTTTCCATTATTCATGTTTGGGGACTTTCTCTGAGCCCTTTCACATCTCCTTCAACAGCACTAACAAGACCTTCGCGGTATTATCAAGGGGATGCTTGTTTACACGGCTCACATCCAGAGGAGGAAAAATGGCTTGTCTGAGTCAGAGGAAAACTACATTTTTTTTTGTTTTGTTTTAATTTTCAGTGTAGTGTGTGCAGAGAACCAGCAGGGGGCACTAACGTCCAAGTTATAATGAATGGCCTGGGCTCTGGGAACAGTTTGGCTGACATGAGGCTTGGCAAAGGGAGTAGATGCAGAGCACAACACAGCCTGGAGGGAGGCTCTCTGTGTTGGTGACACTCAAAAAGCAGCCAACATCACAAACAAGGACTTTCTTCAACATTTTCTCTCTCTAAAAGCCGGCAGCAGCACATACAGTCCTGCTGAGTCCTCTGTAAACTCACAAAGGAGTAGGAGGAGACACGACAAAGTGAGCCAGTCTTTACTTTGAATACACGGCTACAGCTCATAGTAATGAAGAGGGGTATAAAGGGTATATCACTGCATGGTTGTTAAGTGCAAGTGTACAGGGATATTAAAAGTACACCTATATTTTTAGAAATATATATTTTTTATTTTTATTGTTGGAGTTTTCTTAATTTATCTTCATATTTACAGTAGAATATAATTGTGCAGCTACACATTTTAGTTGTTTTTTTTTTTGTGTGTGAGACAGGTATTTGCTTTGATGCTATTTATTTCTACCCACAAAATGTTTGTGTTGCAGCGCAATCTGCGTTAACGTGGCCCATGTTGCAAAATCTTACTGTGTTACAAAAATCCAATCCATGTAAGAGGCTAATTTAACAAATTCAGCTGAAAACAAGCAGGCTTCTTTTTGATTCTTGAAGAGGTTTTACTTTTCTTCTTCTTTCAGCTTCTAGTTTCTTGAGTGCATTCCCTGAAACTTTTGTTGTTTCATTTTAGCATAGCATCAGCTGTGCCTTATTTGCCTGTTAACTTTTTTTTCCCAGAAACATTCTGGGCGTTACTTCACTGCTTGAACAAAGCCTCATCAAGTCTTTACTGTCGTCTAGGAACAATTGCATTTAGACATCTAACAAATGCCCTGGATCCCTTTAAAAGTCTGCCTGGTAGTAAGAAGAGTTCTACCTGTTGAAGATAGCTCTTTGAACAATCTCAATTTAAAGAAAGAGAGTTTAATTTTGACCAAAACGATGAGCTAATGGCAAGTCTTTGAGTGGCCAAGACCAAAGCGGATAGCTGCTGTCTTAAAACAACTCTTAATAGTCATAGTAATTGCTGTTTTAAATTCTTGTCAAAAAAACAGCAGCAGGTAGCTGTAGCACTGGGGGTCTTCTTGTAGGGATATCAAAAAAATTCTGCCAGAAAACTGCGACACAAAACTGCTGGTGGTATTGAGGTTCATCAAATAGTGTTTGCATGAACCACAATGAAGGTTTTGAGATTGGAGTTGTCCTGGGGCAGAAGCAGTTCACTTTGCTATTGGCCCTTTTTGAATTATCTGTTAGCTCGTCAGCCAGATCAGAAATAAACACTATTTTCCAAAACTGTGGTCGTTCAAAGAGTCCTCTACAACAGGTAAGATGGTAAATTCCACAGAACCCCACATCAAAAGAACTGATCTAACACTTTGTCGTGGTCTAGGTGGGATTTGCAGTCTAACAAATGTTTAAGATCACCTCTAAAGATGGACAGATGATTGAATTTTAATGTGACCATATTGTTCTTGAGTGTGTTTAACACAGTCTGCTTGATCATCCAGGACAGTGGTCTCCAATCCTGGTCCTCGAGGGCCACTATCCTGCATGTTTTACTTGTTTCTCTGCTCCAACACACCTGATTTGAATCAATGGGTGATTAACAGGCTTCTGCAGAACATGAAGAGGTCATTTAACCTCTGAATCAGGTGTGCTGGAGCAGGGAAACAAGGAAAACATGCAGGATAGTGGCCCTCGAGGACCAGGATAGCCCACCCCTGATCCAGGACATGTTAGCACCAGGTCCTAAAAGCCCAACAAGACCGGATCTGAATGCATCCTTAATCTGTCCTGAGGTATTTTACACCAATATAAAATAACATTCACAGTGGACTGAACTGCCAATATTTTATGTAAGCATAACCCAGGAACCTGTTGACTGCTGTATACTACAAGAAACACAATACTGATGACTTATCATATCACACAACTGTGTTAAAAAAATAATTCTATACATTTTAGTTTTCAGTGTTACATAAGTGGCCTTCCTTTTACTGAACTAACTCACCTTGTTGAAACCAAACACACTATTTGCTCCAGATCAATTTAGGTCCAGAGTTTCAACTGAAATTGTTAAAACTGTTAAAAATTCCTGGACACAACACTTTATTTTTTCCTCTAACGCTGCCCCCTTAGAAGAGAAGACCCTGAGATAACCTTGAACATGGATGATTTTTTGTTATGGCAATCATCAGCAGCATGTCACCCCCCACATACACCCACACACACACACCCACTCCCTCCATCCCTCCCAACCTCCCTTCACACTCTTATTTTATCTTTAACCACCCCTCATTTGGAATCAGTTTAGACCATTTCAGTGCACAGTAAACAAATCTGTTACAATTAGCATTGTTACAACAGGACACACGGTAGTAAACATACCTTATTGAAAAATCAAAACCTATGGGGATGATGGGTTTAACTGAATAGGACTTGTGGACGGGGATGCTGTTGTAAAAAGGTCTGGCTCTTCTGGGAAATCTAATAAATTGAAATGTATTGTGTGATCTCCTAAAGTATAAAACCAACATAATATACTGTCGGATAAAACCTACTTTGATGTTTTGAATGCTGCAGTGACAGGCATTAAAGTTTTAAGAATTCAGTTTTAAGAATTTTACAGAATTATTTCTGTCATCCCTGCAACCTGGTAAGGAGACACAGATAAAGAAAATGGATTGATGGATTTTTCTGTCATGGACCAAATGCTGTTTTAAAGGCTTTGATCACTAAATATTACTCAAGTACAATATAAAATAGGGACTATAGTTATACCCATGTTGTATGGAGATGTGCAGCATCATGAATACAAACTAAAGTTTCATTTTCATTTCATTTCCCTTTACAATAGCAATGTTTTACTAATCACTGTATTGAGTTGATGGTTTAATTTTTTTCTAATACAAAACCAAAAAATGTCAAAAAGATTGTTTTATTGTCACCTAAGCAATTTATTTGTTGTTATCCAGATAGACCCATTGTGGGCAAAAGCAATGAAAGAAAATATTGTTTCCTAAAAATAGACACCAAAAGCCACATGTAGCTACAAAGTGAATAGCAGAGGACCACAAATAGATCCCTGACATACCTCACCACGGAGAGGGGTGGCTAAGGAGGAATATTCCCATAAATGAACTGAAAAACTCTTGTTTTCACTTTTACATCTGTACATGTACCTTGTGTTTTGCTGCATTGATCTTCAATGACTTTATTTAAAAAGGAGCCAACTTCCACATTGTAACCAAAATTGAATAACTATGAGAGGTTTTTCCACCAAGGTGATTTCAGTATCATATGGGAACCACTGCTCATCTGAAGACTAGATTCAGAATAATCCAACATGTTGAAAATGTGATCAAAAAAGTCATTTAAGTCATATTTTCTGTTATTTTCATGCCTCATCAGTCAAAATGAGCTGCAAAGTGAAATTCTCCACAGGACATCATCAAAATTAAAGGAGTTAACATGGTCCCTGAAATGAAAATCAAAAGTGTTGCATGCATCACACACATTATATCCATGTGTGGAAAAACTAAGACCACCTTTGCTGCTTCCATGAGTTTTATGAGGGAAAGTAGCAGCCAGGTGCTGCAGATCAAATATATTGATGAACTGATCATCATCAGTATGAACACCTCTATAAAAGCAGGAGTTTTGTCAGTTTGCTGCTCTGGAGCATACAGGTGTGTATTAACACAATGCCAAGGTAGAAAGACATCAGCAATGACCTTAGACAAACAAACCCTGCTGTCCATCAATCTGGGAGGGGGTTAAAGGTCATTTCCAAAAAACTTGGAGTCCATCAGTCTACAGAGAGAAAGATTATTTAAAGTGGGAAACATTTAAGACAGCTGCCAATCTTTCCAGGAGTGGATGACCCAGCAAATTCACCCTTATGTCAGACTGTGCAATACTTGGAACCCCCCCCCCAAAAAAAAAACAAAAAACAAAAACAAAAACAAACTAGAACTGCAAGCAGTTATCAACGGGTTCCAAGCCTCCACGCTTGCCCCTATCGCTTCGATCCCAAAGTCCCGCCGGCGTGGCTCCGCCGTCTCTCTCGGCTAGCGGGCCGAGACGAAACTCGCCAGGATGGTGCGTAGTCAAAGGCGCTCCATAAGACGTAACAGTTCAATTTGTGTAGAAAGCTCAGGGAGGAAAAGCTAACTGCCATTTGATACCACACAGAGCCAAAGAAATAAATTCATAAAAAATTCAATATTCATTTGAAAAATACCAAAATATTCTCAGATGATCAAGTCTACATCTGTAATAATATGCATTTATCTTTATGTCCCTAGTTCCAATGCTGATTCAGTAAAAAAAAAAAAATTAACTGTAATGTTATAC
>NC_051436.1:19843499-19845077 GCF_001649575.2 Kryptolebias marmoratus
AATCGTGAAAAATCCTTACAAAAACAATAGGGTTCCCTGCTCCGCTGGGAGCAGGCGAACGGCCATGCCTTGCATTGGCCGCCCGCTTGCTTCCGCGGGCTTGGAACCCTAAAAACAAAACAAACAAACACACAAACAACAACAAAGAAAGAAGAGATCCATCTGAGACTCAACAGGCCTTTATTGAAGGCTAAAGTTTATGATGGTACAATTAGAAAAGACTGAACAAGTATGGCTTGTTTGCAAGGATTACTAGGAGAAAGCCTCTTTTCTCTAGAAAAGAACATAGAGGCACAACTTTGGTTCCTATTGTTGCATCTGAATGAACATCAAGACTTCTGGAACAATGTAGATTGAACAGAGGACACCAAAGTAGAGATGTTTGATCATAATGCACAGTGTCATGTTTGGAGGAAATAAAAAAACAGCATATTAACACAAACACTTTATACCAACTATCAAGCATGGTGATGGAGGGCTGATGATTTAGGTTTGTTTTGCAGCCACAGCACCTGGGCTTCTTGCAGTCATTGAATAGACCATCAACTCCTCTGTAGACCAAAGGACTCTAGAGTTAAATGTGAAACCATCTGTCTCACAGCAAATGCTTGGATCAAACTGGGTCATGATTCAACAAGACAATGATCCTAAATACAGCAGCAAATCTACAACAGAACAGCTGAAAAGCAAAAAATCAAGGTGCTACAGTGGTCCAGTCAAAGTCCAGACCTCGACCCTACTGTAATCATGTGGCACGTTATGAGAGCCGAGCAGAAACAAATGTCTACAAAACCTGAATGATCTAAAGGAACACCTGAAAAAAGAGTGGGCCAGAATTACCCCCCTCAACTATGTCAGGGATTGATAGGTTCTACAGGCATTTGAATAATTAGGTGGATTTAGTTTTTCCAAACACAGATTTACCATTTTGGCTTAGTTTTTTGTTTATTCATTATGAAATAGTGAATGCTGTTTTGTGTTTTTGTACACTTGATGTTAGATTTGATAAATTTTAGGACTTGGAAAAGACCATGTTATTTTTCAATAAGTCCTGATCTTAAAAGTCTAAAATAGAAAGATGGTAGATTTTCCGTCTCCCTCGACTCATCAACAAATGTTTGTTTTAAGATGGTGGAATCCATCAGATTTCAACTATATATATATATATATATATATATATATATATATATATATACTTTAGACCTCTTCATTAAACTTATTCACACTGATTATATTCCCATTCTCCAAGGTCTAAATTACTTTAATATCGCCCTATGTGATCCTCATGAGCAATTCCACTTTCACTTCAAGCTGAGCTCTTCTACCAGAGGCCTGAGAGTTTGAGGGTTCTACGCAGATTCTTTTTCTCAAAAAACTCAGAATATAAAATTTCCCTTCTCACCCTCCGCGGGTGGTCTTTTATTTTTCATCCTCTGAGCTCGGGTCCTCTACCAGAGGCCTGGGAGCTTGAGGGTTCTGCGCAGTATCTTGGCTGTGCCTAGAACTGCACATTTCTGGACTTAGATGTCTGATGTTGTTCCTGGGATCTGTTGTAGCCACTGCTCCAGTTTGGGGGTG
>NC_051436.1:19845858-19879838 GCF_001649575.2 Kryptolebias marmoratus
CCTCACTAGTCCTCTGCCGCCGTCCTTACGGCTTGTGTACAGTCTCAGGGTGCTGGATTTGGGGTGGAACCCTCCATGCATGGTTAGTAGCTTCTGAGTCTTAACATCTGTGGTCTTCATCTGTGGTCATATCTGTGGTGAAGACCACAGATATATATATATATATATATATATATATATATATATATATATATATATATATATATATAATGAAGTTGGCAAGTTAACACAATAAATAATTTAAATTCTACTTGAGATTGGCGAATAAAGAGTCAATTAACTCACCAAATCACAGATTTTAGTTTTTGGTGCATTTTAGTCAACTGTCAAAGTATTCTTAATATGGGGTTAGTTCATGTCTTTAGACGGGTTAATGCAGTCTTGAACTGTGTCATCTCTGATTACTTCATCATCCTTGAAGGTTCATTGTAGGTCAGAGTGATTGCTCGGAGAATTAAGCAGGCATATAACTTGGATCTGCATGTTGTTAATCAGATTTCAACCTGATAACGCAGCACCACCCAACTGGGTCATCATAAAAAAATAGAAGGCTTTATAATTATTAATTAATTATTAATTTAACAGAAAGCTTTGAATTTTCAACATTAAAACCATCCTGTTTAGACTTGTGTGAATTCTAGCCTGTTAGCTTGTATCTTACTGCACCGGACTTTGAGACATCAGCCAATGAATGAATGAACATGACCTTATACTATAAGTGTACTCATTGCAAAGTCATGACATACTTTAAGTTATATGTTTTTACTGATAGTGGGAAGTGCTGTTAGCTGTTGAACCTTGACACTGACATTGACCTTATAATATGAAGTGGGAGGAAGCAGGAAATTCATCCATCAGCATGAATGTAAAACAGTTGGGCTATTCAGTTCGGGGAAGTGCAGGACAGTCCGTTATGTGTAAGTCTCTATGCATGAATGCCTGAACACGAGAACCTTCATGTAAATCCGTCCAGTACATGCGTGCTTCTTCATGCACCAGTGATGACGACAAACACACACGCATTCAATCCAGCAGCCAGGGTAAGTTATCAAGCTCCCTGATGGTAATCTGGGATGGCAGAGTGTGACCGCAGAGAGAAAATGGGGAGTCAGGTCCCATGTGGTCCCTAATAGATGGTCACACCTTTTAGACCATGCAAGATATGAAATATTAAGAGAGTGAGAGGTGGTATCTGTGTGTGTGGTCAAATATGCGTGAGTATTCTAGTTTTTCTAGATTTGTAGGGACCAAAAATGAGTAGTCTGCTAAGCTTGTGGGGTCTGACAGTTTTGTGGGGACCAAAAGTCGAGGTTGCTTTAAGACTTCTACTCTGCTATGAGATCACAAAAAATCAGCCAGAACATTTGTTTGTATTGGGTCTTGGTGAGGTATTTATTTGTGTATGAAGAATGCAGTGGGCTTTCCATTACACATGATAGTTCTACCGTGATTTGAGGATGTACAAAATGTCTATAGTAAGGTTGTGGTCGTTTATTTCCATGATAGCAGCTTGAATTTTGGACTCAATCTGGTTCAAGATTGTCACCACAGTTTACTGACCTTAGATAACATAAAAATGGCTATAACTTTGAGGATTTTAAAAATGTTCTAAAATGTGTTGTGTTGTAGCTCATCATTCACAACGCATACTCCGATATCTTGCAATGTTGCATGAAATTACCGTAATTTTTAAGATTTAATCAAAATGGCTGTAACTTTGTCATTTCATTGGATGATCTTAATTTAAAACTAAAACTTTTTGTTTTAGGATTTTATTTCTAATTACAACACCAATCCAAAAAATTGGGAGATTGTGTAAAATGTAAAATAAAAGAAAAATGCACTTTTGAATTTCATGGCAGTAAACCATCTTTAAAAAGTTGAGACAGATGCAACAGAAGTTTATAAAAGTAAATGGTACAAATAAGAAACAGCTGGAGGAGAAATGTGCAACTAGTTAGGTTAATTGTCAGCAAATCAGTAAGAGGACAGGGTATAAAAAGAGCATTTAGAGAGGCTGAATCTCTTAAAAGTAAAGATGGGCAGAGGTTCACCACTTAGTGAAAAACCTTCTAAAAGTAATGGAACAATTATAGAATAATGTTCCTCAATAAAAAATTGTGAAGACTTTCAGAATCCTGTTGTGTACAGTTCATAATATCATCAACAGAGTTCAAGAATCTGGAGAAATCTCTGAGGTCAAAGGACACAGCTGAAAGTTGTGAAATGACTTAATGCAGCACTGCATTAAAAACAGGTCTGATTCTGTTTTGGACATCCCTGCATGGGCCTAGGAACACTTCCACAAATAATTGTCTAACACAGACTGCAGTGACATCCACAAATACTGGTGAAAGCTCTTTTATGCAAAGAAGAAGCCAGATGTGAACACCATCCAAAAACACTGCCATCTTCTCTGAGTCAAAGCTTCATTTAAAATGAACTAAGGCAAAGTGGAAAATGTGAAGTTCATTTTGGAAACTACAGCCTTCATAATAAAAATGAGAGGGATCATCAAGCCTGTTATCAGGGCCCAGTTCTAAAATGTGTCTCTCTGATGGTATAGGGGTGCATTGTCTATGGATGGGCAGCTTTCACATCTGGCAGGGCACCGTCAATGCAGAAAAGGATTTACAGGCTTACAGATGTTTACAGACTGATGGTAAAAGAGGATGCTTCTCAGTGGGAAGCATGGCTTTGTTTACCACTTTTTTGAGAAGTGTTGCTGCTATAAAAATCAAAGTTACCTTATTTTTTTTCCTAAAAATTATACAATTTCTTAGTCTCAGCATTTGATATGTTTACTATTTTCCATTGTGAATAAAATGTTGGTTTAGAAGATTTACAAATCATTGCAGTCTGTTTTTATTTACATTTTATACAGTGTCCCAACTTTTTTAGAATTGGGGACGTACTTCAAAAACCTTGTCAGTTTAAATCCTTCTCCTGTAAACTGTCAAAAAGCTGCAAACTTTGTTAAATTCGAGCTAGCATCTCCACAACTAAGTAGCAAATAATCTGATAAATATTTGATGGAGCTCATTGATGGGTGCCTGTGGTGTCCTTCTGTCGGTGTGATTGCAGATGAGATGTATAGATGAGGAAAGTTGGTCTCGCATCTTCTAAGAGCAGAGGCGGTTCAAGGAGAGGTGAACCTTGGAGCGCAGGAGTTGAGCTTGTTAGCATGCAGCAGAGTGGCTGCTGGACGGAGCTTTGTTCATCATGAAATTTTCATGGATAATTGAACGTTATGAGGATTAATGTGCATTAGTTTCACCGAGTCACAGGAGGAAGACTCACCAGCTAAAGGAGAATTTCCAGGGAACTGCCTTGATCCCTGGATACTGATCGATCACTGGATCACTTAGTTTTTATGTGTTTGTTGTGAATAAATTAGTCTTTGCCTTTAAAAGCCTCAAAGGGTTTTCACCTGAACTTCACTGTAAATTAGTCTAAATTACTCCAATTATGGAATGCATGAAAGCAAATCTAATTGTGTGTTTCAGCCTGATTAGTGTTATTTCCATAAAATCTATCACATATATAAGGATCTCTGCAGTGAAATCACATCCACCACAGATGACATGATCCTCAAATGTGTCCTTTCATATCAGAAAAAAGTCAACCTTACAGGGAATCACAGTGGATGAAAATGAAAGGCCAAGCGTTCCTTACAGCAGTGCATATCACCTGCCTCCTTTCATGTCAGAGATTTGAATGAGGATCATTTTATCTTGACAAATGATGGAGTTGCAGCTATTTTGATAACACCTTATAAATGATCTTATGCATGATCTCATGAGGCATCGTAGGTTCTTGCAAGATCTGTTAGTACTTGGAGTATATGTTTAAACTGACTCTCACCCATTACTACACCAAATTTAGCTCCATAATCTGTAAGAGTGACTAAGTTATAGCTATTTTTGTGTTCAAATTCAGAAAAAAGTTGGTATGTTGTGTAAAACATTAATAAAAACAGAATGTAATGATTTTCACCATACCTAATATGTTGAACATATTAGATATGATGGCCATCTTAGGTTGACTCAAAATGTTACTCAGTTCTGGGAGTTTCACTGAAATTCCTCCAGTGGTTCCTGAGATGTTTTGCTAACAGACAAACAGAGTTTATGCCAACAGTTAATGACAATTTAAAAAAAAATATATTGCACATTGTATAGAACTCAGTCTATGTGTTGGGAAGAACTCTCATCTACTACAACACCAACCTTTAGCTCAATATTAGCAAAACTGGTTGGGTTATAGCCATTTTTGTGTCGGCTAAGGTCAGTTGGATGTGGCAGCCATCTTGAATTGGGTCGATTCCAAAGGTGAATGAGTTGTAGAGGTACACCCAAAAAAGTTTCATTAAGTTGATTGTCCTTTTTGACTTGTTAACAACTAAATTCTTTTATGAAGATAAGTTTTTTTTTTAAATTTATTTAACCAAAATGGCTTCAGCTCCAACATTTTTCAACACAAGATGATCATAGTTTAAAACTCTGGTATGAAAGGCAGAGGGTGATCTGCATTCCTGCTAGGTCTTTAAATTATTGGGTTTTGTGCACATGAGTTGAAACAAAATGTTGCTTATCTCCAGCTCCTTATAGTATTAAATTATAGCAATGAATAAGTAATAGAAAAATAAGATGATTTAAAAAATGGATTTATTCTAAAGCAAGTATTCCGAACAAACCTCCACACATCCAGCAGTCTCAGGTACACACACATTTCTCCAGTGATTTAAAATATTAATCTTTAAGCTCCAGTTTAGAAGCTCCAATTACAGGCAGTGTGCTGATGGCAGAGGTCATGAAGGGTACACACTCTGCTACCACACACACCTCATGTGTGTACGCAGTGAAGACTGCAGAGTGAAGGCAGGACGGAGACCTTTTTCCCTGAAATCAGGCGTAAATCTTTAATTTAAAGGCAGCGGGATCAACCGGATAACAAGACTGTGGTTTTGATTGGTAAAGGCTGCAGACATCACACTCAGGTGAAGTTTTCACTTTCAGACTTATTATTAATGACGACTCAATTATTCAGGATTTTTCAGGCACATACATTATTTATGGTGTTTCCTGCTAAATTATTTTGTTGAAATTGCAACCTTAAATCAGAAAGAGTTAGGGCGGTGAGGAAAAAGCAATGAATGAATGAACGAGAATTTAACATTTACATTGAATTTTAATTATTTAATTTAAGATAGGGGCCTAAATTCACTAAAAACTGTGCAGTACTTTGTTTGTGTTCCCTCAATGGCCTCCTTTTCAATATTGTATTCACAAAAAAGTGCTAATGACGTCCATCAGATGTGAACACTTTAGACCTAGCGTCAGATCTCATTTGTCCTCGCTGACTAGTCCGTGCTCAAAGTCTTGAAGAACCCCGTTCTCACCTGGTAGTTAAATCTGCCCTGACCAATCAAATTACAGTTGGATAATGCTGAATACAAATGTGAATGTTTTTTACTTTTTGGCACAACATTTTAGTGAACTGTTTATTCAAATTCTTCTCAATAAAAATGTCCATTTTGTTCATTTTATCAATCAGAGTGCAGCAGGACGATGCATGGTGCGTTCCTCTTTATTTTAAAGTTTGCTCTGATTGTTAACAGCTAATTGGACCCACTACGGTCACTGTAATTACTCTGTGCTGTGTCAGTCACAGAGCAACAGATGAAGCAGCATCACGTCACAATATATTTACGTAATTAAATTCAGTGCAGATGTCATGTCTACAGTGGAGCTGTGCAAAAAAACAAAACAAAAACAAAAACAAACAACGACAACAACAAAAAAACACAAGAAAACCAATAAACAACAAGCTGCTGTCAGTGCACTGTGGAGTTAAAATCTTGTCTTTGTTCTGACACCAAGTTACGTTGTTAAGCTTATAATACAATTACAATTTTATATTAAAAAAACAGTTTAAAAGCAGCACTGTTGACCAAAATGCTGCCAACATCTCAAACGGAGTTAAAAGCCAAAGAGAGAGATGGGTTTTAAGGGATGATTTAAAAACAGGAAGTGAGTCGGCCTGTCTGAAAATGTGAAGTAAAAGGCTCTGACCCTGTTAATGTCAAAATATTAATATAGTTTAGATGTCTGAATGTTTGTCATTTTTAGGAAACATCAATAGACCTGCTGTCACACTGATCTGACCAATCACTGTGTGATGTGGTTGTGTGTGTATCTGCAGAAATCCAAATGCAAAAAAAACATTTGGTGTATGCATTTAACTGCCAGGTGTGAATGCTCTCATTCATAGCTGTCTGCTAGCAAACGAATCACCTGAAACAGACATTTAATGACAGGTTAAATAAAAAAGCATGTTTTATTTTTTTTTTGCTTCATGAATTTGGAAAACGGGTCCTTGGTTTGTATCCTTGATGCACCCTCTCTCTGCCACTGACTTTTGAATCTGAAGCTTTGTTTGTTGAAATACTCTGCAATCAAATGGTTTTGTATTCTAAATTTGCACAGGATTTTACACACTTTTTTTAGACAAAATATTTGCTAATCCCTCTTGGACTATGGTAGATCAGTGGTCAGTGCCATGGTCTCATAATCCTGAGGGGGCTGTTGGTTCAAGCCCAGGTTGAGCCAAGAAAGACATCTGATGTAAAACAACTGCCAAATCAGTTGTGTGAGTTCACTCGCTATGGTGAACCCTGAAGGAGAAAGCAGCTGAAAGGAAAAATGACATTTGCTGATGCAACCATATCTGACACTCATCACTGCAGGAGACAGTGATTTATACCTTTTCTGACATGCCTGCCCTCTTTTTGTGAAGACAACAGTGCAGCAGATTGCTTCTCTTCCTATGTTTCTTCTTTGGAGATGTCGCTATGAAAAGCTCTTTCAGGAAACTAAATATTTTACACTAACTGCCTGTTGCAAACAGAGCTGGCCATACCATTATCCTGTACGCAGAATAGAATTTAAAATCTTACTTCTAACATACAAACCTCTTAACAACCAAGCTCCATCTTATATTAAGGATCTTATTGTTCTATATTTTTCTAACAGAGCACTTCACTCTCAGACTGCAGGTGTACTTGTGGTTCCTAGAGTTTCTAAAAGTAGAACAGGAGGCAGAGCTTTCAGTTCTCAGGCTCCTCTTTTGTTGAACCAACTTCCAGTTTTTGTACATGAGGCTGACACTCTGTCTACTTTTACAACAAGGCTTAAGACTCTCCTTTTTTCCTTTTTTTTAAATCTTATAGTTAGGGTTGGCTTTGGTTTCCTGAGCTATCCTTTAGTTATACTTTTGTTGTGACTTGGTGTTATATAAAGAAACTGAATTGAAATGTATGCACTAAAGTTCTTCCAAATTGCTTAAACTGTTCATTGATAGTATGCCTTGACAAAACAAAACGTACAAAGCTTGGGTTTGTACTGTCTTCAATGGGGTAAAAGTTAGAATTAGTGCAAGAACCAATTTGGTAAATTTTCATTTTGTACACTTTTGAATTTTGGCTGTAATAAGTTAATTAGGAAAGTACTTTCTGCACATTGTAATGGTTTAATAAGTGGTACCACTTCAGGAAGAATTAAGTTTCCTGGTATCACTATTATGACTGTTGTAGGACACAATAAACCATACACCTGCAGCTGTGGCTCAAATATTTTTATACCAAAGTCCAGATAAAATTTCTGCCCATTTATGTACACACACATTGTATATCAATAAGGTATCTGCAATTCCTCTAACAAAATGGTTATACCCCCTTCACACTGTTCCATAAAAATATCAACCAGATTCTTAGTCTTAACATATTTCTTAGGTGAGTATTAAGAATGCAGTAAGCTCCACATTACAAGAGACGGAGTGTGATAGATCCAAGAGGGTTTTGGGCATGCACAAAACTAGTAAGTTCCTGGTGTTTTGTCATCTTGGTTGCAGCATAGTGGTATCCTGAATGTAGTGAGGTGGTAGGGTATCCAAGATGTGGGGTCTGCATGCCCAAGTGAGTTTTGGTCATTGAGAATTTCCAGCAAGACTGGCCATGCTGGCCTCATGCCTTAGCTACTACTGTCATCATGACAAGGTCATGGAAACAACCTGCTCTGACATGATACCTCTAGCTGGGTCCTGAAGCAGTCTGAGAGAGTTGAGACAGGCCAGTTGGTGAGAGCATCTTAGGATGTTGAAAATAGCAAGAAAAACCCATTTGGATGCTGATTGCCTTCACACTGTCAGAAGTTTTCCAAATTTGCCTCAATCCAGCTACAGTGTAATAAATCGCACAA
The DNA here is from genome assembly GCF_001649575.2 of Kryptolebias marmoratus. NCBI lineage: Eukaryota > Metazoa > Chordata > Actinopteri > Cyprinodontiformes > Rivulidae > Kryptolebias > Kryptolebias marmoratus. The sequence goes on from NC_051436.1 coordinate 19,854,117, forward strand.
GTTGTGGAGAGTGTAGCAGTGTTGTCAACCAGAGTGAAAGGAGCCTTATCAAACCTTAAAGAAGCTCCAACATCAACAAATGTACACGTACTACAGTTTGAAAAACCATGGAAAAAGTTTTTTTTTGTTTTTCAGTCGGGCTAGTCAGAAATAAAAAGCAAGACTGAAAGATGGGAAAAAACTCTACAGCGTCTGTATGAGGTTGCCATGAAGTGAAACATATATATATTATTTTGGGTGTGTATTGTTGATGCAATCCCTGCCTTCACTGTTATGAATTATTCAAACTATCTGTGCTGCTGTTTTGCCACTCTGGCAATTGATCTAAGACCAGCTGAGCCAACAACCCATTCTCCATTCATACCAGACCTGCAGCAACAACAGAGGAGCCCTGACATATAAATAATTAGTTAAAGCTCACCCTTTTAATGCTAAAACTGGCCACTAACACTAGACAGCTTTTCTTCAGGAGTGGTTTAACTATACATAACCTTGCCCAGCATGTAAGACAATTCCTGTAAAATTTACCACAACTAAACTTTTATTCTTCCACTGCTGTGTAATTCAGATTTAAACATTAGCAAAACAGGCATAATACACTTTTTTATTTTGACAGCTTTATATGTCTTACAATCTGACTAGTGTTAGTCTATGGTAAAAAAAAAAAAAAAGTAGCATCACATTTACTCAAGAACACTTTTGAAATATGAAGACCGTAAATACTGTATATTTTCTTTAGCTTGAGCCCTAAACAGACCTGAATAAATTAAAAAAAACATACTTATTACACTATGTCCTGTCTGCTGCGGGCCTTAGAAAATAACTAAAAAACATTCAGTTTCACTTCTGGCTCCAAGAGAAAAAGTTCCATTGTGAAGTCCATCAGAACATTTTTCCCTCACAATAGTCAATTCCTGACCCCAAGAGTTAAAGCATTTTGTTGCCTGTCCTTTTAAGTAAAATTGATTACATTGAACATAGTTATTAGACTTTGCCAATTGTGATCACAGTAATTTTAATAAATTAAAGTTTTTGCTGACACCCTGTCTACTTGTAAGACTAGGCTTAAGACTTCCCTTTATGATCACTCCTATAGTTAGAGTTGGCTTTAGTTTCCTGAGCTATCCCTTAGTTCTGCTGCTACACACTTTGACTGCTGGAGGACAAACTGACCACATTTCCTCACTCAGCTCCTCTTTTTACTTGCTTTACTGTAATTACTTCTATGATAACATGTGTTTATCTTTGTCTTTCTTCCATTGGAAGAGTTTCCACCTGGACCAGTCATTCTGTGTTTGTCTGTGACTCTTTCCTGTCCTCCAACTCCAGCAGGTTGAAGCAGATGGCCGCTCATCCAGAGCCTGATTCTGGTTCTACTGGAGGTTTCTTCCTGTTAAAAGAGTTTTTCCTTCCCACTGTTGCCACTGTGCTGCTCAGGTTGGGAGACTGTGATAAAGTGATGATTCAACACAATCTGCTGGCTTCCTTAGATGGAAAACTTTTACTAATTATCTCTTTATAATATATGTAAATGTTTTTGTACAGCGCGCTTAGATGACTTTTGTTGTGACTTGGCGCTATATAAATAAAATTAATTAAATTGAATTAAAAATATTATTTCTTTAAAAGAAATTTAACTAATAAAGGCTTGGTACTATTACAAAAACAAAAAGTTTTCATGACACCTCCTGTCTTGTTTGGAAAGGCATCAGAAGGGCTGAGATACTGTGGGACTACCAAGTCCAGACTGACAAACAGGTGATGGCTAACCAATCGGACATTGTGGTGATCGACAAGTTACAGAAGAAAGCAGTGGTGGTGGTGGATGTAGCAATCCCAAGCGACTGTAACATCAGGAAAACGGAGCAGGAGAAGCTTGAAAAATATCAAGGCCTCAGTTGTGCCAGTGGTCATCCACTCTCCCCAATCTGGAAGAGTGGCTCAAAAAACAAACAAACAAAACATTACCAGTAATGAAAGGCAAATCCTGATTTCCATGAAAAGACATAAGATCCCCTCATACCTTGACCCTTAGATTCATGATTTAATCCATCCTCTACCCTTAATTGGAAAAAAGAGATGGACTCTGTGGGGAGAGCTATTACTTTGTTGGATCAAATGTGAACTTTGACCATCTTGGGCCAGATGGCCACAAACACACACAAACACACACAAGCAGTGGACTGACATCATGCAAATATGTCTGTCTGGGCTAAAGTTTTTTCCAATGCATTTGGGTCATCTTATTATTTTTATCACTGAAGAGAGGAGCAGAGATCAAACAACAAAACACACAAAATTGTTTAAAGGCTGAAACTATAACAAGCTCAGTGAGCACACAGGGCAATCTGCCTCTTAGCTGATTTACCTTTAGGATTTACAAATTACCCTCAAGACCAAATGTAATGTTTTAGTCTGATGTCACTATTGCACAAACTCACTGAAATGTTGTCTGAAAGTGCTTGTTGATGGTAAATGTTGTATTTCTGTTTCTTCTGTTAACTTCCTGTTAGTGTTCGTGTTATTTTACACTGTTGTAATTTCTTTTCCTCAATATATTTGCGCTGAATTTTCTCTTTAAACTTGACTGATCTTTTTTAACTTGTCACATCTCCTATATGACATACTGCAAACCTGTTAAAAACGACATGTGTGATGATCAGACACTTCTGCCACTTACAGTTCAGGAAGTGTTTCAGAACGACTTGTAATGGTAGCACAGTGCCTGAGGCTCTCTTTGGACTTTAAGATTTGGTGTGTTAGTAGCTGAAACTGATTTCCAACTCATACTTTTAGTGCTAACTGACCTGCTTTGCGAGATCTGTTTTTAAAACTTTCCCTTGAGCTATTAACATCAACTGTGACTCTATTAGCAAAAGATTTCGTTAGCCAGTGGATGGATTTAAAAACTGCCAACTCACCTTTGAAAACACAAAAATGTCTAAAACTAAGTAAATTTTACAAATATTGAGCTAAAATTTGGTGTGATAGTAGCTGAGCATTGTCTCTAACACACACTTTGAACACAACAAAAAACAATTTTGCATAAAACTTAGGCATTAACTGTTGAAGTCAACCCTGTTTGTTAGTGAAAGACGATAATTACATCTGGATTTCAATGAAATCTCTCAGAAAGTAATCATTGGATGTACATCTACAACTGATTTATCTTTTTGGGGTCGGTTCAATTCAAGATGGCCACCATAGTTAATCAGACTTAGCCAATTCAAACATGTCTATAGGCATTATTGTTATTCACTGAGGAATATTATTTTGTATATTTAGGTTATGAATGAGATATGAACAATCCAAATCATAAATGCTATTAGTGCTCTAAGCCTTCATCTGTTGACCTGATGACCCTTGACCTCTGCCCAGATTCAGCCAGATCACATCGTGATGTTGTATGCTGATAACACAACATTGTTGGACCTTATCCAGAACAGAGACAAACTATTTTAGTGAGACAAATGGTGGATTGCAGCAGAACTACCAACCTGGTCCTGAATGTCAGAAAAATAGCAAACATCATTATTAGTCTTTGTTAACAACACTGTGGTGGTTGCAGTCAGTAGCTCCAAGTTCTTTGGGGATAGATCACAGGCTGAAGTAGGCTCTTAATACTGCATGTCTTCTACTTCCTGTGCTTTATGAGGAGACAGCACACCTCTCCCCATGGAGAGTCCCCATGGAGAGCATACTGACAAGCTGCATCTCTGTCAGTAAACAGTACAGCCTGAGCCGGGAAGGTCCCACGGACAGTGGTGAGGACAGCGAGGAGGACCACTGAGACATCAGTTCCTCCTGTTCAAAATAGTACAGAAAAACAACATCCTCAGAGACCCCACACATCCCCAGCATAGACTGTTCTTGTTTGCTTCTGGTGAGAGGTTTTACGAGATTTGAGGCAGACACTGGAACAACTCCCCCCGCCCCGAGTCATTAGGTCTTTGAACTCACAGTTTCTGTAATTATACTTTCCTTGATCCTTGTGGAAAAAAAAAAAGATTGAATTCTGGCTTGGTTGCATAGTTTACCAGAAAAAAACCTCTTTGCTTTAAGAAGAAAATACAGCACTGTCTAGGTACGTAAAGCTGCATCTGAATGACTTCAGAAATATCATTTGAACAGATTACACTAAAGAAGAAATGTAAAAGTAAGTGGTACAAATAAAAAACAGCCGGAGGAGCATTTTGCAACTAATTAGGTTAATTGGCAACAGGTCAGTAAAAGGACTGGGTATAAAAATAGCATTTTAGCAATGCTGAATCTCTCATAAGCAAAGCTAGGCAGAGGTTTACTAGCCCTTTCATGCATGAAATATGAAAAACTCAATCAGGATTTTTTTACTAAGTGTTTTTATACTTCCTTAGGGATGTAAAACAAGGTTTGAAAAAAAATTTTTTTTAATCTTTTATCTCTAAAGAAATATTTATCTGTCCACTCAAGTGTACTTCATGCGTTTTGTACTGTAAAAAACATCAATGTAATAACATGGTAGTTATATAGGTATAGTTGTAATTTAGTTATACAGTTGTAATATGGTATTATATTGGAATGGTGGTTCCTCCACTACTCTGTATACCTCTCTATTTAAGCTCTATTGATAAACATAAAAGTTAACAGAAACATAAAACTTTTTTTCACTAGGCGTTTTATTTATATTTAGGTATGTAAAACAAGGTTACAAAATAAAGATATGTTCCTGTTGGTTCTACATGTGCCAGTGCCATAGATCCCTTGCTGTTCCAGTACATGAAGGAGGGTAATGGTGCAAAAGAAATTGTTAAAAAACACCTTGTGATTTTTGTCCTGAATGTCTTCACAAAGGCGCATGACAATATCTCCAGTCATTCCCAGCTGACTGATCTCACCTCGTCCCCCAGCTGGACCTTAATAGGGTTCAAAGTTGTACATGTGCCCAGAGGATCCTGCTTGCACCCACACTTTAATTCCCCAGGGCTTGGGTTTTTTGGGGATATATTGTTTGATAGACAAACAATATTGATTGTTGATTCTTTTGCTTTTTTCCCCTGAGCTCTGGAAGGTGGTGGTCCCTCAGGTTCAACATCCTCATCTCCTTCCTCAGCCTCAACTTCCTCAGCAACATTTCTAGACTCCTCACCTTTACTATCACTGCTTGAGCCTACCTCTCTGCTTGCACCTGTCTGTACTGGCAGCCATTCCTCATCACTGCTACCAGAATCACAGTCTTCCTCACTTGAGTCTAGAAACTCCTCTATTACCCTGTATGCCTGTCTTTTTGAGCTCTACAAAATAGAAGGATATATGGAAAAAACTGAAATTACATTATAAAAACATAAAGAAGTTGATTTATAGCCAAAATATTATAGGATATGAATTATTTTCAAGAACAACATTGGTAGTAATTGACACTGCATTGAAGTTGAAACATAGCTTGTGATGCATGATGTACAATTGAGTGGACAGGTGATTAATCTGTATTTCCTCAAAATATAAAATCAAAACTTGGAAATTTTTTACATATAATGTCAACTTAGATGTTACTTGATGTAATTATATTTTTTTTACCTGCAATGGTGTCTTTTTATAGAAGGTAGAAATGGAAATAGCCGAGGTGTTCAGTCTTTCTCCCTGTCTATTAGTCATCTTGGTTTCACTGATTATTTTTTCCCATTGCAATGACCAGCCAATGGGATTCTTTTGTATGGGATGATGCAATAGCTTCCAATAGAGTGGACTATATGCAGCAGTGGCCAAAATTGCAGGCATTTATAGAGAAAAAAACACTTTTAAACAGCTGTACACTGTAGTGACCTCTATGCGTGAAAGGGCTAGTCTAACTACAAAGCACAAGAAATATCACTCAAATTTGAGCGCCCCCTTATGGTTAATAAATGAAAACATAAATGCTGAGAGATGCGGCGAAGTTACGCCGGTGGGACATCAAGATCGCGCGGAGAGGGGGGGAGCGTGGAGGCTTGGATCCCGTTGATAAATGTTTTCAGTTCTAGTTTTTTCTTGCTTTCTCAGTCACTTATTTCTTCTTAGGAGAGTCAAGGTCCCCCTGTGAAACACCAGTAATCTTTGAGCACTGTCACAATTCTATGACGCCAAAGAGAAGTCAGCTTGGTGGTAGACAGACCACAGGAGACGGGAATCAGGTAAGTGTTTTTAATTTACAGTGATAACGTGCAAGGAACGGATTTGTTTAGATCTGAAAACGGAAGAAGACAGATGATAAGTAAACGACGGAGGACTAAATGAGCGAGAGTTAAGTAAACAATTAAGAGGCTTACAAAATGACAGCGGAGTTCTGCACAGGCTGTAGGATCTGCGGTGGCTTCGAAGGTAAGGTTCTTCAGATGATAAGTGTCTAAGAAAACTAGGCGGTTCATAATCCACAAGGTGAGGCAGTCGTGAACGAGACAGATGGACGTCAGTGAGCAACTCATGTGCTTGGCTCTGGAACTGGTGGACAATGGACCAGACTGGATCTCCAGGAAACANTTTCAGGAGGGGCTTTGCAAATTTCAACAAAACACTAAACCACAGACTGCATCCATTCCAACTGCAGGGCTTCAAGAGTCCAGGTGCTGAACTGACCTGCCTGCAGTCCAGACCTCTCACCAAAACATTTGATGCATCATAAAATGAAAAATCCAAGAAGACCCAGGACTCTATAGTCCTCCATCAGACAAGAATGGGACAACATTTCCCTCCAAAACCTCCAGCAGCTGCTCGCCTCAGTTCATCAGACTGTTGTTTAAAGAAGAGGGGATGATTCACAGTAATAAATGCAGCCCTGTCCCAACTTTTCTACAATGTTTTACTGCCATCTTACTGCTTCATTTTAATTTTTTACCCCAAAATTGTGCAATGTCTTCGTGTAATGATTTGATATGTTTATTATTTATTAAAATATGGGTTTATAAATGCTGCAAATCATTGCCTTCTGGTTTAATTTACAAATTGTCCCCAACTTTTTCAGAATTCTGGTCACATTTGGTAAGACTGCTAAATGAATGGGGTTGGCTTCAAAAGTTATTTAGTTGGAGAGGTAAATTCAGTGATCACTTTCTGAGAAGTTCATAGAAAAATCCATCCAGAGGTTCATGAAATATTTTGCTATCAGACAGACAGGACTGACAGAATACATAATGACAACAAAACATGTGCGTGGAACTCTAATGCCGCCCTGATGGGACAGATAATCCGAGGTGAGAGGGGCGCTGCACGCTGCAGCTCGCGGCCGGCAGGTGGCGCCGCTGCGCCGCCCCTCTGGATCCAGTTTGGCACGGAGGCTCATCCACGTTGTTCGCTCCGTCCCACCCTCCCTCCCTCACTCCCTCACTCACTCGCTCCCTCTCTGGGCTTACAGTGAGCACCCCTCTTGTCTCCAGCAGCTTTCCCCAGCAGCATCAGTCTCTCCAGCATGGCCGCCCGTGTGCACCTCTGCCTCCTCCTGCTGACCGCCGCCCCTCTGCCGGGACCCGCGGGCTGTGACAGCCGGGCTTTGAGCCGGCGCGGCGGCCAGGACGGCACGTTTGACCTGGGCGGCGGTGGAAGGGGAGAAGGTGTTGGAGTAGGAGGAGGAGGAGGAGGAGGAGAGGGCTCCCCCATGCCGGGCTCGCACGCGGATGATGAGGGAGCCGTCGCTCCGGGGGGCGCCCCACGCGTCAGGAGAGCCACGTCCTGGGATAAACAGATGTCCCTGCTCAGCAGCTCGTTCGTGCTCAAAGGGGATGCGACCCACAACCAGGCGATGGTGCACTGGACAGGAGAAAACAGCAGCGTGAGTACCCCCCCACCTCCTCTTGTCCCATCACAATCCGCTGACTCTGACCATCTCCCTCCCACCCCTCCTCCGTCTTTTGTCCCCTTCCACCCTCACCTGAGACAAGTTATTGTTCTGTCTGATTGTTGTGACACACCTGGTCGGACCGCCGCCTCCACCCGCACGCGCCTGGGCTTTGTTTATTAAACAAGTCAGAGANGGGGGGGGGGGGGGGGGGCTGGGGTCACGACCATCTTGTTAGGCTGGTAACACAAACACTTGGGAGAAATCTCCCCAAATCACTCCTGTAATCACCCCCTTCATCCTGTGTCATTAGGAGCGTGTGATGAGGAACCTCACCCAGGTGTCAGTTTCAGACCTTGTGAATCAGGGCGGAAATGCTTCATTTGTCAGCACATACGTGTATATTTTTAACCAGAAAAAGGACAAAATGGTGATGGCAATATACAACTCCAATTATGAACAAATTTGCATGTAAAAACAGAAACGCTGTGATTTGAAGATCTCATATACCAAAACCTTATTCACAGTGGAACGCACCAAATGTTTAAACTTAGAAATTAGACAATTGTTTTGGGAAAAAAGGTAATTTTGAATTTTATGGCAGCAACAAATTAAAAAAAAAAAAAAAAAGTTGAGACAGGAGCATGTTTCCCTCTTCTTTTAACAACAGTCTGTAAACATCTAAGAACGGAGGAGAGCGGCTGCTGGAGGTTTGGGAGGAATGCTGTCCCGTTCTTGTCTGATGGAGGATTCTAGCTGTTCAGCCATTCTGGGATGTTTTTGCTGGGTGGAAGCATCTGTTGTTCTAAAACCTGTATATACTGCTCTGCATCGATGGTGTCTTTCCAGATGGGAAAGCTGCTCATGCTATAGGCATTAATGCACACCCATACCATCAGAGAGGCAGGCTTTTGAACTGTGAGCTGATAACAGGCTGGATGATCAGTCTCCTCTTTAGCACAGAGGACACGCTATTCACAAAGAATGTCAAATTTCTTTTCGTCTGACCGCAGAACATTTTAAATGGCTCAGAGAAGACAGCAGTCTGTCTGGATGTTGTTCACCTAAGGCTTCTTCTCTGCCTGATAGAGCTTTAACCAGTATTTGTGGATGATATCATGAACTGTAGATGATGGGATATTCAAAGTCTTCCCAGTTTTCCTTTGAGGAATGTTATTCTGAAATTGTTCCAGTATTTTACCAGCCTGGTGAACCTTCTGTTAACTTAAAAAGTTGTAAAATGCTCTTCCTCTGATTCTCACTACTTACTTTTACAGCCTTTTGTTCCTCCTGTCTTGTTTTTTTTTTTTTTGAGATGCGTTGTTGCCAAAAAATTTCACCCTCTACCCCCCACCCCGCCCCCTGCGCACACCCTTTTTTAAACCATAAAACAGTCAAATTTCTTAGTTTTAACCTTTGTTATGTTTTTTTTTTATTTTCTATGTTGAATAAAAAGGGAGTTTATGAGAGTTGCATATTTTTTTGCATTTTGTTTTTATTTATATTTTCCACAACACAACTGTCGTAACTGAGGTTGGAATTGGCTGCAGAAACAAGTTCAGTCTTTGTGATGAATAACAGTTCATTTCTAGTTATTTAATTAAAAAAATGTTAATTATTATTATTATTATTAGCATCAAAGAAAATTAGCAGAATGTTTTATGGCAAATATAAAAAAATATGTAGAATTTTTTGTGACAAATGACAAATTTCTCATAATTCAGTGGAATTTCAGGACATTTTTTTTCCAAATTTAGATTTTTTTAAATGCTGTAACAGATTTTCTTTCTTTTTAACTAAGATACATGATCTTAGTTTCATTTGAAAGTATCTTTAAAGCTATTTTAAATGAAATAATTTGTTTTAACATAAGGCTCTTTGGAAAATTTGTTAGCTTATTAACTAAACAGCCTTATATAGCCATGGTAGATTTTTTTAATAAAGCTGTTTATTGTTTATTTGGAGGTTTTCTGTGGTTTTGAGCCAGATTGGCTCATCAAAAATGGAATAAGTTTGGCCCTTTTATGCCCAAAACATGGTGTATGCCAGAATAAAACCAGTAAAGTAGATTTCAGGAGCCCCACCTGAATTAAACAATGATGCCAGCTGCTGCAGGCGTCATCGTTCAATCCATCTACTACTAGAAAAAAGTTTTAGGAATATCTCTGAATGCGTTGTTAGTGAAATGTGGCTCAAGCGAGAGTAGCTTATGAACAGAGGCAGTGTTTGTGGATGGGTATATTGACAGACACTAGGGGGGTGGGGGTTGAGTGGTGGTGTCTGGTGGGGACGTCCCTACCAGTCAGAGCTGCTTTGTCTCTAACTGTAAGTCCAATATAGTTTGAAGTACCTCTGGCACAGGAGGAAGGAACAAAAAAAGTGCACAGATTTAACATTTTGTTGGGTTTTCGTGACAAATCGCTTGGTAAATAATGTGACACGTGCAGATATCATATTAAAGGCTTATTGGCAGATGCTAAATAGGTATTTAAAGCTGCTACGGGCGCTCCGCGTGTTGATTCGACACCAACGGAGAAACCGAAGCAGCTGAACATCAGCAGCTGGGGGATTTTGAAAATGAGCGGAGTCGAGGTGAGAAACCGAGCGGAATGCAAATTAGTGTTGGAGGCGCCTCAGAGCTGAGGTGAGATTTGAGTTTTACTCACTCAGAGCTCTCTGAACTATAAGGATGCTGCATTGAAATTTTAAACGGCCTGCATTGACAGTAGTGCCTTTATTCACCCAATTACACATATTCTAATACAGCTCTCCCTTTCCTCTGAAGTCACACGCTGATAAGCACATCTGGTGCAAAGAGGGGTTCAGCGTTTCACCCAAGGACACTCCGGCACATCGAGGGGCTGGGAATGAAACTGCTAACCTTTCATTTAGAGGATGATCTCTCTGTAGGCTGATCTTGGACACTTTTTGGCCATGCAAGTGGATAGAAGTTTATTTTAGTTGCATATTTATGAAAGTATTTTTGAGCTCTGAGTTTCCTAAGTTTCTTTCCAGTCCTTTATGTATTTTTTCTTCAAGGATCCAGACTTTTCAAAGAAGTCTTAAGTAATTTTGCAGACTTTCTGAACACTGGCTGCCTTTTCATTCGTGTTCGGTCCTGTGTCTGTACCTGACCATTTTGAAAATAACTTTTGTTGTTTGTACTGACTGTTCTGCTTTTTAATCCAGGATGTTAAAGTCAATTCAGAGCAATGGCTGACAACATTAGCTGGTTATCTATCAGCGTGGTGATTTAAAACACTAATCTTTTTTACAGACCAGTTTTAAGCCGGGCTGGAGATGCCTTCTGTCTGTCTCTGTGTGATTTATGAAGGGTTGAAGACAACTTTACTGCTGCCGAGTGAGGTAGTCACAGGGCTGAAATGGTTTATGTGTGTAAAGGGCAAAACAAGCATGATGTCTCCAATAGTTTGAATTATGACCCCTGCACCTTCAGAAACTGTCTGCTGACTGACACTCTGTGCTGCGTCGATTAGACATATTTTTTGACACTGTTTAATGTCGAAGTGTCGCTGCTCTTAAAACAGTACATTTTTATGTGTACCCATTCCCCGCTTGGTCATCCGGATTCCCGTCTCAGCGCTTCTGTTTTTGTTTTTTTTTTTGACAGCTTTTTGGTAATTTAGTTGTAGTGCCATTTCATATAAAAAAATGTAAAAATGAACAAGGAAAGATTAATTTCAAGGCTGAGAAAAACATCTGGAGTTAAATGACTCAAAGTCTTGTCACTGTAAAGGCAAGAAGGAGACTCCCTGGTGGTCTATTGGTCAAGACTTGCTCTTACGGTAAGAAAAAAAAAAAGTCAAGCTAACATTTTAAAGCTGACCTGTGTTTTTACAGTACACTTCGGCTTGGCTTTATGTTTTTGTAGCATTAATTCACACACTTCCCCTCACACACTTTTCTGGGTCATTCCTGTTGTATTTTCAGCCTAACTGTAAGTTGGCATCGAGGCTTCGTGGTGTGATGTAGAGATCAAAGATCAAACTTGAAACCAAATATTTGCGAGATTTAGAATGAAAGCTGCCCGACACACCTCACACGCTGTGAGACATAGCTGGCTTGATTGGTGATTTAATGACATTAGGAAGAGGCTTGTCTTTGTGGCCATATCTTGAAACTGCCATGTAAAAGGGATAACCTTTTTCTGTGATCATCATCACATGTCCACAAACCAGGGTCCTCACATCACCAGAAGGACTCATGGCACTGTACAATAAAAAGAAACAACAAAATAACAAGTCCAAATCATAAATCCAATTTAGATTCATATTGAAATTGAGTTACAGGTAATTCAGTTCTTAGGATAATAAAATACATTCACATACAGTTCATTATGAAATGCCAATTAGTAAAAGTTGTGGATATAAGGAAGCCATCTGATTGTGTTGAATCCCCCCATCCTGAGCAGCTCTTTGTCGACAGTGAAAAAGGAACGAGTCCTTTTTAACAACAGACCAGGCTCAGGATGAGCAGCCAGGCATAGAACCACAAGTAAACCTGCAGTCTGAGAGCAAAGTGCTCTGTTTGGAAAATATGTAACAAGAAGATCTTTAATAGAAGATGGAGCTTGGTTGTTGTGTATTAGAAACGAGATTTCAGATTCTATTCTTAATTTGACAGGGAGCCAGTGGAAAGAAGCTAAAATCGGAGAAATATGACCTCTCACTTCAACTCTCATCAGGACTCTGGCAGCAGAATTTTGGATCCACTGAAGACTTTTTAGAGAGTTCGAAGTTAACCCTCATGATATCTGAATTGATTCTTCATTTCTTTGTTTGAAAAACCTGATGTTTCCAAACAAATAGCTCAATGTGATTATCGAGAACATGGTTAAACTGTGTAATAACTCGGGAGGCTTCAATACTTTGGCATTTACAACTGGGCACTCAGTAATAAAGAACTGACATTCTCCCACTGGAATCTGGCCTGTCTTGAGTTGAACTTCCCCATCTACCCTTTTTTTTTTCTCAGTCGAGGCGATGAGTCTGTAGGGATCCTTATGCTCAGGCGCTGCTTGCTGCCGCCGCTGCCAGAACTCCAAGCTTGACTTATCCTCAATTAACTCAGTGTGGGTTTGTACATTGAAAGGTCGACGAGACTGAGTTCATCCCAGCCTAATAAACACAGAAAAATGGGGCCGTTCAATTTCCTTGCGGCTGACATTTATGAGCGGTGTGCAGATTGATGGAAGGTAACAACGAATCCCCTCCTCCCTGTTTCATTATGTCATTTCCGAATCTATGGGGTGCGGGATGTAAATCTCTGAAGAAAGGGTCAACGGCTCAGAGGGCTTCAGTTGTCACATCTGTCTTGATAATGTTTGATAAGACATATGATGGAAACCAACTTCCACCTCCTAGACTCACATAGAAGTGATTTGACAAGACGGTGAAAAGCTCGGGCAGTTTTATAGTAGAAGTTCTGCTGTTGAAAATAAAACCATGTGTACGTTCCGGCGTTCCGGCGTTCCTGTGGCAGGGATATTTGCTTTACTTTGGCGAGCCTTGATTGGTCCATTGATGGATTAGAGCCTGATAGAGCTTCTCCTCAGGCGACCTCCAAAGGTTTATTTGAAGAGAGGGGAGCGTACGCCTGGATGTGTGTACGAGGCAAGAGTCTAAAGAAGAATAAGTAGGAGTGGGTTACGCAAAAAAAATTCAATAAGTTTCCATTCATGTTCTACACCATCAGCATTTTAAACCCAGAACAGCTGAGAGACGATTTAGAGGTACATTTCAAAAGAAAAGAGAAAAAAAATGCAATATTACTCGAAAGTAAATGTGAACGTAAGATGCAGCTCATTATACAATTAAAGGTTTTGCAAAGCTGGGAGGGGTGAATATTGTTTGCTGCTTTTCATGCCAGAGTTCAAATCCAACACTGTAATATGTTAAGAAATGATTAAGTTGTTGCAGTTTTGGTCAAACCTTGAAAGTAAAGGCTATACACAATCTGATGCAGCGTGTAAAATGTCACACTGAGTGCATGTAGAGGATGATTCTTAGCTACTATCACACCAAGTTTTAGCTGAAAGAGGTATAGCCATTTTGGGATTTTCTAATGTTGATTTCTGTGGTGGCCATCTTGAATTGGACTTAGCCCAAAAGTTAATCAGTCGCAGGAGAACATTCAGTCATTACTATCTGAAAGCTTCATTAAAATCCTTCCAGTGGAGATATTTTGCTAACAGACAGACAGAGTTGATGCCAACAGCTATTGCAAACGTTTTAAGCAAAGACCCATGTGTTGGAAATGACTCTCAGCTTCTACCACGTCAGATTTTAGCTCAACATCTGTAAAACTGACTGAGTACAGCCCTGTTGATTGACTCCAAAGGTTCATCAATTCTAGGTCTACATCCAGTGATAAGTTCCTGAAGCTCTCATTAAAATCTGTCGAGTGGTTAAAATGAAATATGAGATATTTTGCTAACAGACAGACAGAGTTGACTTTAACTAGTTAATGGCAACATTTTAAACAAAGATCTCAAAAAATGGGTGGTGTGGATCAGTCTCAGCTACCGCTACACCCAATTTCAGGTCAATGTGTGTACATTTGAGTAAAGTTTTAGCCATTTTTTTGTTTTTTAAAGTGATTTGTCTGTGGCAGACAGACATATTGAATTGAGCTGACTGCAAACATTAATCAGTTGTCGATGTACATCCAGTGATTACTTAGTGCAACTTTCCCACAGACATAGAGAAAAGCATTCTCATCCACCTTCGCTTTTTGGCATGTATTTGATAATTGTTAACAAGCTATAAGAACACCAGGGTTGCTTCAGGACAGCACGCTACCCCCCGCTCTCATATCCCAGAGAGGTACTGGCTTTACAAATGGCTCCAACTTTTGTAAATATGTAATTATCCTTCTTAGATCTTCCTTGAGTTCCTGTTCTGAGGATTAGTCAACCCAATAAGTCTTGTCAAACAAATCTTCTCATGCTGGGAAAGAGAAACAACTGGTTGCAGTCAACCATAATCTCTAATGAGAACCTAACAAGCCTTGGCCTCGTTGAGTTAAAATACATTTGAGAACCTTCAGCACCACGTAACAAAACATTTAGGTGAATGCATGTATATATTTGAGCCTGTATGCATTAGAAAATGCCCTTCGTTACTCTTTACGAGCTCAGGTCTTTTATGTGCCCAGTGATCAGAGGTTACATGTGTGAGTTCATTTAAGGTATGTGTAATAATAGAAGATAAAACCAGCTTATTATAAATAAAAACATGGTTGTGCTCACTGTCTTTAAGGATTTCCTGTTATGAGTGAAAAGAGCCTTTGCCATTGAAGGGCCTCTCTTTGTCCATCTCTCCTCTTTGAGTTGTTTCAGCCCTGGGGAATCCTGAGCTGAGCTCTTCCTCCATCTATTTCTATCTCCTCCATGGTGACGCACAGCATCACCTTGTGTGTGTGTGTGTGTGTATGTGTCCCTGATGTATGCATTTGGAAACTGCCCTCGGCGTGTAATAGGGTTTCTCTATTTTGCGTGGATCGATTGTTTTGTTGAGAGATGGATTAAAAAGTGGCGTTGTGGCCACACCTGTTTAGAGAAAGAATTGCGAGCGTGGGCTGCGCGGATCCCCGGTGGGCCGTCTCACAGTAGCCGAAGTGATTAATGAGCACCAATAAGGGCGCTGACAGTCCAAACTGTCGGCCCACCCTCAACCCGCCCCCCCCATAGGGGAATTGTGAATACTTTCTGCCACTTCCTGGTTTAAGAGCCCTCCTGGGTGGGATCCAGTTAAAGATCAGAAGGAGCTCTGTTTAAATTATGAATTGTCAATAGTTTTAAATATAAAAAATACAATATTAAACCAGACCACTTTAGTATGGTTGACTGGAAAGCAGTCAGGATGTTACATTTTATAGAAAAGATGATGAAGGCTCATTGTGCTGTTCGGTGCTATTTGTAGTTTCATGTACACCCTAAACCATAAATAGATATATCTACAGAAACGAGATTGGAGCAGAAGTAATAAAATAGTTACTTCTCGGGAAGGTTGAAAGTCGTGTATGTAGTTGCTGCAGGCAAGATGAAACATACGAGGATGTTGGCATGTTTTGTCTCTAATTTTACAGCTCCAATAGCTGAGACTGAAATTTTAAAAACTCTAAATGCAGAGTTGCACACATTGATAACAGGTCAAAAAATACACTTGTAGTCTTTAAAACATGTAATTTTTAACAGGTTGTAGAAATGCAGCCATCAATGTTAAAAACTTATGGAATTTTTAAATTTTATGCTAATAAATTTTGAAGGGTTGATTAGGGCCCTTTCAAGTCCGTTTTAATTTTTTCAAAATTCGTTTTTACTTTTTTGAATTTCATGTTTTATGATGTAACCAACACATTAGAGCTAAAAACACATCTTATTATATGGTAACTTGAAAAAGAGTCATGAATTACATGGGAAAATGTCCAGGTTTTTATGGCTATTGACAAATTTGAACAAAAATACAGCCAAAGTGTATTTTTTCAGCAGCATTAAATTGAATATTGAATGTTTAGAAACTTTTCAATATTCAAATCAGTTCAGGTTATCTATATAACACTAAGTGAGAACAAAAATCCTCTCAGAGCGCTGTACAAAAACATTCACATACATTATAAGAGCCAGATAGTAAAAGTTATCTATTAAAGGAAGCCAGGAGATTTGAATTTTCACTTTGTCGCAATCTCCCATCATGAGCAGCACATTGGCAACAGTGGGAAGGAAACACTTCCTTTTAACAGGAAGAAATCTCCAGCAGAACCAGAACCAGAACCAGAACCAGGCTCAGGACAACAGCCACCTGCTTCGACCGGCTGAGGTTTGAGAGGACAGGAAAGAGACACAGACAAACACAAAACGACTGGTCCAGGTAGAGTTTCTAACAGAAGAAAAACAAAGAAAAACACATGTTAAAGGGATGTTCTGAATAATACTTATCAATAGTTAGTACAGATGTTGTGGTGATTTGGGTTTTTTCCTGTGTTTGGTTTTATTTCTGTTTTAGTTTATTGGTTTGTGTTTTAGTTTCTGTTTTCGTGTTTTTTCACTTCCTCATTCCTCCTCAGTCTATTTCTGTCTCTGCATTCCTGCCACGCCCACTCACACCTGTCAAAGCCTGCTAATCTTGTCACCTGTCTCCACTTACCTGATTATCCTCAGCACTTTAAAACCCGGTCATTTCTGTCTATACTCCGCTGGTCCATTGTCATTGTTTTGCCTGTTGTCTTGACGTCTGTTCCTGGTTTTGTTGCTCCATGTCCACGTTCCGTTTGTGTTTTTGTTTTGCTGCCACGTCAGCTGTTTGTTTTCATTTTGTTTCTTTAGTTTAATAAATTAGTTTTCGTTCCTCTTATTATGAGTCTGCGTTCTGGGTTCGCCATCGTCTCCACCGTTCCTGACAGATGTGACATCAGTCATAGACCACGAGGTATAGAGAAAGAGTCCAAAGTCTTCATCCAGACTAGGCTGTTTCTTTTTTTTAAAACAAAACGTGAAATTGTACACATAAAACGGCAACATCTTTAAAAAAACTCACATTTTGCTTTTCCATATATGTTTTCCTGCAGAAGAGTTGACCTGAAATGATGGCTAATGTAAACTTTCTTGCTCTCGGTCTTGACGTTGAGTGTGTCATCACACATAGTGCTAAAGTTAATTATGTCTCGATAAAACTTACAGAAAAGTTGTTTTCCCAAATCATAGGTATACTTCAGATATTGACTGGCGATAAACTTTGTGTCTAGTGTTAATTTATGGATGCCTGTTGAAGACCTATGTCTTCTCCCCTAAATCTACAACTGATTAACTTTTGGAGTTAACCCATTTGAAGATGGCCACCACAGCTAATTAATCGTAGCCAACCCAAAACCCCAAACTCTGACAATTTTACAGACATTGAGCTAAAATGTGGTCACAACAAATACTCTTGAGCGCTAATCGATTGCACAAGTGCTTGCTATATGGCATGAGATATGAGTTATTTTTAAGATTTGACCAAAACTAGTCATTTCATCACTTCTCAAAAGATGTTCTTAGTTTAAAAGTCTGGCCTAAAAGGTGGCAGACAATATGCATTCCATCAAGGAATGCTAGGCCTTTTTTCTGTAGAAATGTGATGTCATTCTGATCTTTCACTCATTCTTACAATTGCTGTGCAACACACACACCATCTTTCGGTTGCAGCCAGTTGGATCCAAGTCTTATCCGCCTGTATGTTGCATCTAATCTGAACATGGCATTAATTGAATTTAAATAGAGTACTTAGACAAATCCATAATGTTTATAAGTTGTTTGCCTTTATTTGCATACACACATATACACACATCCCCTTTCACACACACACACCATCTTGACTTAATATGAAAGGCATTCATTCACGCTTCACGTACTAAACAGACACTTCATTCGGCCCCTGGTTGTTCTGCGGAGGAAAATTGTTTGCACATGTGAAAGGAGCTTTTCTTGTCATTTATGTTTTGCATGACCTCGTTCATCCTGCTGAAAGAAACTCTCCAAAGCTCAAGCGGTAAATCATAAAACATGTTGGCTGGGTTCTGCTCTCCTCTGTTTCTGCACTGTCTCCAAAATGACAAAGTACAGCACCACCACAATAAGCTTGCCAACTCGCACTGCCATCAGGTTACATCTAAGCGCGGCTTGTCAGGATGTCTTTCCAACATTGCTGAATGGCTTCTGGCTTCCTGTCTTGAATGACTGACTGCCCTGCACAAGAGCCTGGAAGAAATATCACTGAAAAGTTCATGTCATATCAATAAATGCTTTGTTTAGGTTAAAATAATACTCCATCAAAGCTACATATTGAACTTACAACCAATGAGTTATATAGGCAAAATAATAATAATAATAATAATTGTACATTTATTTGTGGTTCATTTATTGTTTATATAATAAAACAAAATATTTTTCAACAAAATTAGTTTAGACTTGTTAAACTGCTGCCAGTAATTAAATAAGAGTTGGTGCCATTGGCAGTAACTGCGATGCTGATACTAGCTAGCTTCCCAAATTTGAATATTTAGCCTTGAAAGTCACTCTATTTTTTTCTTTTTGGAAAAGAGAACATATATTACACAATATGTACTTGTATTTGTTTTTCATGACTGCATGAACATTTTATGCTTAATAGGATGTTCCCAGAATACTGGAAAATAAGGCAGCTAACTCAAGCTAACTTGCTGAATTTGGTTTTCGATCAAGCTAGGCCACCTCGCTTCGTAGTTGAGCACTAAAAGTCAAAGACTATTTATAACTATTTATGATTGTATTTAATTTTGTTTGTTTACATGTGCCAAGGCTGCTTGTTGTCATCGATTCTGTTGGACAGAATTTCTCGGTGCAGCCAGGGGGCTGAAGGGGTCTCTTTCAATGGCTTTGCATTTCGTTAATGCTATTTGCAGATGATGTGATCCTGTTTGTGTCACTGTGCTGTGATCTCCAGCTCTCACTGGATCAGTTCACAGCTGAGTGTGAAGCAGCTGGTATGAAGCTCAGGATCTCTAAATCTGAGGCCATGGTCCTCAGTCGGAAAGGGAAGGTTTCTCTCTCCAGGGTGGGAGCAAGGTGCTGTCTCAAGTGGAAGAGTTTAAGTGTCCTGGGATTTCGTTTGTGTGTAAGGGAAGAATGGAGGGTGAGATCAACAGGCAGATTGCTGCGGCTTACACTGTATTGCGTACACTGTGCTCAGCTCTGAAGAAGGAGCTGAGCTGCAAGGCAAAACTGTTTACCTGTCGGTCTACGTTCCTACCCTCACCTATGGTCACAAACTCTGGGTAGTGACTAGAAGAAAAAGATCACAGATACAGGCACTCAAAATGAGTTTTCTTCACAGGATAGCTGGGCTCTCCCTTAGAGATAGGGTGAAGAGTTCGGTTATCTGGGATTAGAGTCACTGCTCCTCCACATCTACAAGAGCCATTTGAGGTGGTGTGGGCATCTGGCCACATTCGGATGCCCTTCCAGGGAGGTGTTTCAGGCATGCCCAACTGGGAGGAAACCCTGGGGAAGACCCAGGACTCGCTGGAGAGACTATGACTCTCAGCTGGCCTGGGAACACCTTGGAAACCTCCTGGAAGAGCTGGAAAAGGTGGCAGATGGATGGATGGATGGATGAATGTGTACATGGACTTGAACCTTTGCAGCTTCACCCTGTTTTGGTCTTATATTTTTAACCGCATTTTCTTTAGGTTTATCATTTGCATTGTTTGCAATGTTACGGCTATAAATAATTAAGGAGATTTTAAACATTTAGTAGCACTGTGGCTACTGAGTATTTGCTTATAGTTATACAGTATACAGTGAGTACTTTATCTCACTGGGTTGTGACTGTCGGCAAACTAACTGCGAAGAAGGAAGGGAATCTAAAATGTCTCAAAAGGTTCGAAAGGTTTTTCAATAGTGTAAGCTGCAAGATTTTGCTGTTTTGTCTCCGGGTGTCAGGTTTGGTGGAGAGTGAGGCAAACTCGGTACGCAGACTCATCGTGAGCTCCTGGCAAAAGTAATTTGTTTACAGAAAATAAAAAGAAACAAAAACAAAAGGCTGATGTGGCAGCAACGGGAAACTAAATAACACAAACTTTCAAAATCCAGAGTGACAAAAGACACAAGGAAAACCAAACAGCACATTGGAGTGACATAGGACCAGTAACAAGTAAGGGAAATAAACAGGTTTTAAAGACTGCAGGTAATTAGGAGAAGTGGGCACATGTGAGTGATTACTGACTTGGAGCAGGTGGAGATGGGCGGGGCAGGCAAACAAGAGATCAGCTGAGGACAAGTAAATGATGACAAGAACACAAGGAGCAAAAACTATACAAAGACAAAACTAAACAACGAAATGACAAAATAAAAGAAACAATAAACCCAAACTGAACACAGGATAATCAGAAACA
This sequence comes from Kryptolebias marmoratus, assembly GCF_001649575.2. Lineage (NCBI taxonomy): Eukaryota > Metazoa > Chordata > Actinopteri > Cyprinodontiformes > Rivulidae > Kryptolebias > Kryptolebias marmoratus. The sequence goes on from NC_051436.1 coordinate 19,874,830, forward strand.
TGGAAAAACAATAACCCTAAATCAGGGGTGGCCAACCCTGGTCCTCAATGGCCATTATCCTGCATGTTTTCCTTGTTTCAACACAACTGATCTGATGGTGGAATTACCTCTTCTTGTTCTGCAGAAGCCTGTTAATCACCCGTTGATTCAAATCAGGTGTGTTGGAGCAGAGAAACAAGGAAAACATGCAGGATGGTGGCCCTCAAGGACCAGGATTGGACACCCCTGCCCTAAATACTAAAAGAAACTCAAAGAAAACCCTAATCCTGACACTGGGGTTTCCAAAATTTACTCTTAAAGTAGTTACAGAAGTGTTGTTCATGGCTAGGACCTGTCTGAAACCCTTCTCATTTTAGTTTCCCTGAATCAGAAATGTGAGAGACAACTTTGGGAGGGTTTGGTAAGCTATGAAGACAAATTGTTGTTGAACATAGACAAAGAAAGAACTAATTGGATGCATTCAAATTGAGACACAATTAAGAGAGTTCTTGACCAAATTGTGACCAAAAGAATTTGCACATCATTTTTAGACATGATCTTCAAATGTTGAATTTATATGCAGTTCTGAGTGTAAGCAAACATGTTGTAAGTATCATTTCAAAGTGATTCCTAAGTGATTCTGTATTTAATTATAGTTTTCTGTGTCCAGGTAGTCATTAACAAATGCAGCCCAGAGAGAGACAGGCTTAAGACATACAGTAGTTCTTCCATATGGGAAGGATGATTTCAAGAAAAGTGTGTTTATCTGCAGGTTTCCCATCAACAAAGTGAACACACTTATTGCTCTTTGGTGGATTGATTAAATTTAAAATTAAAATTTAGAGCTTTTATTTTTTCTTCACTGTTTGGTGGTGGTTAAAAGGAGTGTGGGGTTTTACAGTGTTTCTGTGGGTGTTGTTCAAAGCAGTCCTGATTCTATGAAACCTTGAGGCACTGCTGATAAATGAGCTCAATGACCATTAAAATTTTTATCTGATTCATTTCTCCTACTTTTGGTTTTGTGTTGGCACAAGTTAGCTTCTCCCTCAGCCAGTACTTTTCCCTGTGAGCCTGCCACACCAATCTTCACCTGTTCCTGGTTTACAATCCGTCACCTTTGTCCAATTCCTCCTACGCCCCAGCCTATATATTCTGGTCCTTTGCTTTCCATTGTTGCTGTCATGCACTGTCTGGTTCTCCTCCTGTCTCCCTGTGATCCCCTGTGTATTCCCTGTTAGTTTTTGCTGCCATGTCATCCTTTGTTTTTGTTCACTTTAACAAATAAGTTTAGTTTTCTTGAGCTCATCGTGTTATCTGCTCCTGGGTCTGAACTGTCTAACCTGATACACCAGAGTTTATATCAAATTCTCATGTACACCCACATGCACAACAACTTGTTAATAATTGATTGTTTACATTCGGTTGTCAGATTTTGGGGTCTTCTATTCTCACCAGGTAAATGGTAAATGGCTTGCACTTGTATAGTGCCATATTTAGTCCAAGGCCCCCAAAGCACTTCACACTACAACCATTCACCCATTCATCCCATTCATTCACACACTGATGGCAGTAAGCTACATTGTAGCCACAGCTGCCCTGGGGCGGGCTGACAGAAGTGAGGCTGCCATCACACCGGCGCCACCGAGCCCTCTGACCACCACCAGTAGGCAAGGCAGGTGAAGTGTCTTGCCCAAAGACACAATGGCTAAGACAGATGGAGTGGAGGCTCGAACCAGCAACCTTCCTGTTACAGGTAACATGAATACTCTGTAAAGTGCTTTTCTGAAAAATAAAAATGGGCCTGAATTCCACACCTAATCAAATGTTGAAATTGATGCTTTTCCTCTAAAACAAATGAAGTTTGATGAAAATTTTATAACAATTGGACTTTTAGAAGGGAGTATATTTTCACTCCAGTCATCATGACAGAACAAGAGGAAACAAACATCTTGGGACCTTAAGTATAGATTTTACGTCCTGCAAGTCCTACAAGTTTCTCTAAGAAATATAATTGAAGGCATTTATTACATTTTAATGGCACCATTTAGCTGTCAACAAAATTATAGGGAAATCATTCCCTCTAAAGTTTTTTTTGTTAGCTTTTTTTTGTCCAGGTGAGCAACAAACTGCCTGCTGATTCCAAATATGCTAATCAAAAAGGTTTTGTAGCCTTCGTCAACTTAAAGTAAGCTTTTTAAAGTGCATGGATTTGGCCTTAAAGTCTCAATTTGATTGCCATTTATTTGTGGAAGGCCTACATGTAAAATATGCAGGACCTGGAAGAATTATTAGGGCCTGGTCTGAATACAGAACAGGAACCAAACCACTGGAAGACCCTGACAGGATTCAAGTGAGGGTTGCCAGGGCAACCGGAGCTGGAACTTTCAACCATGAAGGCCAAACTGAGACACCGTGGAGGCTACAAAACAGCTAGTTAGGAAAAAGAAAACTCAGTGTCCACTGTGACAAGTGTTAAAAAACAAAATAAAAATAACCTAAGTAAATTCTTGTTAAATTTTTGCAGTTTGACAAGGAAGGAAAATCTTGAGCTGCTATAAAACTCTAACCTCCCTTTGACACACACACACACACACACACAATGGGATGAAAAGGCTTAACGTTTTCAACATCCCACTTTTCTACACGGTAAGAGGGCAAACAGCAAAAGAGTAGTTGTGAACTGCACTCACCTTCCTCTTACCCACCATACAAAGACAAGTGTATCTTGCCACTTTTTTATTTATATTCTTGGGAGCCACAATTCAACTGTCATGACACAACAATTAATTAGAGAGTAACACCACTGCTCCGTGGACTTCCCCAAAGTCTTAGTAACAAAGCAACAAATTTGCAAAGAGCAAACTTGTGCCAACACAAAGCAAATAATAAGGAGAAAAGCATCGGATAAACATTTAGATGACCACTGAGCTCATTTATCCGCAGTGCCTCAAGGTTTCATAGAATCAGGACTGTTTTGAACAACACAGGGAGTAAAACCGAACATTACACAGGGAACAAAACTGAACACAAGAATGAAAACAGATAACTCAGAAACACACAGAACCCATAAAGCAAACAGAACTGCAGATCTCATAAACAGAACATAATCAAAAAACCTAACAGAAAAGATATAGATAAAAAAAAATCCTCAAAAGGTACAGATCCTAATAGGGTGTTAATTTGTACAGATTCTCTTAAGGAAAAAGAGCAAAAACTGAGCTGGAAAACTATTTGATGCAGAGACATAAATGATTTGTAAAAACTGTGGGACACTTCAGCTCAATATTGCATGTGGAATGGGATGATATGACTAGTCCTGAAAGGTGGTTTAAGTACAGTACAAGTTGCGTCACTTGCGTCACAAAATTTGGTGATCTCTTTTGATAATCTTCTTTGGTACCCATAAACCTGATTTATCTTTTTACTTATGAGCAGACAGTTCTGACTCAATAGCAAACACCCCCGTTGTTTGTCTCTGTGTGGCCCTGGGATGGACTGGCGACCTGACCAGGGTGTTCCCCACCTCTTACACAAAGACTGCTGAAGATAGGCACCAGATTCCTGCAACCCTGGACAGGATCAAGAGGGGATAGAAGGAGGGGATGGATGGATGAAGTTTGTTTTCTCAAGGTCTTCCACTGTTTTGGTGCCTTCACACCTGCCTACAGCTATTCTAGAAGGAATGGGAAAGCTGATCCTACAGAGCACTGCTGAGAGGTGTGAAATGTGGCTCAGCAGGATCTGTCGAATACTTCTACTTAGTGACATAATGGAGTTTGAAACTTGTTCTTTAGTTCAAGCTCTCTCTTTGTTGTAATCGCCAGTGAAACTTACATACAAGGAAGGAGTCATGGGTCAGAATGATGCAGACATAATATGATTTTTTTGCATTCTTGGTTCTAAATAAAGAAACTACAGACCTTCATCTTGTGTTGTAGATATGTAAATGTATTTTTTTGATGAGCGGAAAGAAATACAAGCATTTGAGTCTTTGTTTGCTGTTAATTTATAAAGTTTTATGAGTTGTTTCAGTATTTTATAGGATGAGGTATTAGAGCCCTGAAAAGTACAAGTAAACAATAAAGCAAACACAAATGGTGTGTACTGATAAAATATTCTGTAAGTCAAGTCATGTTAAATGTAAGGTGCATCTTACTTGTAGGAGCCCCTTAAAAGGACATTTTAAAGTGGGGTTTTGTGGATAGGTTATGAATAAGTATTATCTTACTTGCTTGGATGTCCTCAGTTTGGAAGAAATCTTAAAAATTTCATAACAGCTCATAAGAATGCTATTTTATAGACCCTTTGCACCACTGTTAATTTCACATTACACAGTTATTTACACAGTCTGTATTCATTTATTTATACTCAGATAGCAGCAGCACCTAGCTGTAGCACAAGATTGCTGCTTTTAACTTAAAATATGTTTTAAAAGTGAATCGGCTTAACTTTCATGTCATTATTTGCTGGTCAGTATAGTCCAAGCAGACGCTCAACCAACACAGATTTTAATTTCTAATCTCATGTATGTAAAATAGTTCATTCAAACACTATTATTTCAACTCTTACATTTCTTATAGTTTTGCTTTACACAGTTATTTTGGCAAAGACATTATGATAATCCAGCCTGAATTGACCCCAGGCTGTAGCAGAAGCGCTATAGCCAGCTGCTGCTGCTGGTGTTTGAGCAAATAACCACAGAATTGCATGTAAATAACCATGTAGTAGGAGACAGATGGTGGTGTATCAGTTTATGAAAAAGTGTTTGCATAAACAAAGATAAAATTTAGAAGATCAGAGTTGTTGAACAAGCCGTTAGCTTGTCAGTTCGGTTATAATTAAACTGAGGTCGTTCAACGAGCTAAAAGAGGTAAGATTGTCACAGCTCCATCTGTTCCTGCCACGCCTCTTGCCACAGCCACTTAACTTTCCATTCATCCACAGTTCAAGCCACGCCCATATTATCATGCCCAAGTAATCACAGTCATCTGTTTCACCTGTTCTGGTCCCCATAAATACCCACAGCTCCC